>NC_134362.1:53156356-53301956 GCF_048569485.1 Anomaloglossus baeobatrachus
ACCCTGCCATGATAGAGCCCATGCCCTCCGAGCACTGGCCCACAGTATTGGCCGCCCGAGGAGTGGCAGATTTAAAGAAGGGGAGAGTGCCCGTGAGGGTGCTGAACTGTGGGGAGGAAGAAGTCAGGCTTCCCCGGTACGCTACACTTGCCAAGTTGCTCACTCTGGATCCCCACACCATCCGCGAGGCAGTGCCCCCAACCTCACCACCTACTGCCAGCACTCACCCGCCCCAAAGGGAGTTAGATGAGTGGCACCAACAGTTACACGTAGGCACTGACGATACCCCTACACACCACAAAGAGGGGGTATACCGGGTGGTATGAGCAAGTTTTTAGCAAACATCCCCTAGACTTTGGGCAGATTAAAGGGGTCCAACACCATATCCCCACTGGTGAACACCCCCCTATCAAAGAGAGGTACAGGCCTATTCCCCCTGCACACTACCAGTGTGCCAAGGACATGTTGAGGAACATGAGGGAGGCAGGGGTTATCAGGGACAGCTGTAGTCCCTGGGCCGCCCCGTTGGTACTGGCTAAGAAGAAGGACGGCACCATGCGGATATGTGTGGATTACCGGAAGATTAACCAGATAACGCATAAAGATGCTTACCCACTGCCCCGTATTGAAGAGTCCTTGGCTGCACTGAGAACCGCAAACTACTTCTCTACCCTTGACCTCACCAGCGGGTACTGGCAAGTGGCCGTGGCACCCGAGGACCGGGAGAAAACTGCCTTCACCACCCCAATGGGGCTCTGTGAATTCAATAGTATGCCGTTCGGGCTGTGCAACGCCCCTGGAACCTTCCAACGGCTGATGGAATGCTGTCTGGGGCATCTAAATTTCGAGACTGTCCTGTTATACCTGGATGATGTGATTGTGTACTCCCAGACATATGAAGCCCACCTGGAGCACCTGGCCGAGGTGTTCGCGTCCCTTGCCAAATACGGGATGAAGTTGAAGCCCTCCAAGTGTCATCTACTGAAACCCAGAGTGCAGTACCTGGGGCATGTGGTGGGTGCAGAAGGTGTCGCCCCCGACCCCGAGAAGATCACTGCCATCCAAGACTGGCCAAGGCCAACCACAGTGAGGGAAGTAAGGCAGTTTCTGGGTCTGGTAGGGTACTACCGTCGCTTCATCAAGGGGTACACAAAGATGGCTGCTCCCATGCAAGACCTCCTCGTGGGACAGACCAAAGGTGGTAGATCCCTCGGAGCCCCACTGGTGTGGGAAGAGAGGCATGAGGAATCCTTCCGCCAGCTGAAAGCGGCCTTGACCGGAGAGGAGATCCTAGCGTATCCTGATTACAGCCACCCGTTCATCCTCTACACCGATGCCAGCAATGTGGGCTTGGGGGCAGTCTTATCCCAGGTCCAAGACGGGAAGGAAAAAGTGATTGCTTATGCTAGCTGAAAGCTCCGACCGACTGAAAGGAATCCTGAGAACTACAGCTCCTTCAAGCTCGAGCTCCTGGCGCTGGTGTGGGCTATCACTGAGCGGTTCCGCCATTACCTGGCCGCAGCAAAGTTCACCGCCTTCACGGATAACAATCCGCTGACCCACCTGGACACGGCCAAGTTGGGCGCGTTGGAACAGCAGTGGGTGGCCAGGCTAGCCAACTACAATTTCACCATCAAATACAGGGCCGGTCGTGCCAACGTTAATGCTGATGCACTCTCTCGGATGCCCCACTTGTCGGAAGAAGGGTGCGAGGATGATGACCTCGAAGAGATCGAGTTGCCTGCATTTCACCAGCCACCAACTGAGAAGGTGCATGTCCACCAACAACGGGTGAACCTGGATCCACTGCCCAGTCAGGAGTGGCAGGAAGCTCAAAACCAGGCGCCCGCTGTCCGCCTAGTCAAGATCCTGGTGGAGCAATGCGCTGCTGGGATAGACCCTGCCGCCCCAGCCGAAGCCCAACGCCTGTGGCGAGAACGGACCCGGCTGTACCTACACCAGGGAAAGTTGTACCGCGAGCTGATCAACCCGAAGACTCATGAGAATATCCGCCAGTTGGTGATCCCCCAAGCTAACGTACCCACCGTCCTACAAGCGTACCATGATGGTGTTGGACACTTCGGATGGAAGAAACTGGAGATGCTGTTGAGAGAGTGGTTCTATTGGAGTGGAATGCGGGAATCTGTAGAGGCCTGGTGCCGAGAGTGTGGCCCTTGCACGCTGAGAAGGAAGGACGAGGCCAGCCAGAAGGCGCCCCTACACCCGATCGTTACACATCAACCGCTGGAGCTGGTCGCCCTGGACCATGTGAAGCTCACCCCCAGCCGAAGTGGGTACACCTACGCTCTGACCATTGTAGACCACTATTCAAGGTTCATGGTGGTTGTCCCAGTCAAAGACCTAACTGGCCGCACTGCCGCTAGAGCGTTCCAGGCTTATTTTTGCCGACCACATGGGTACCCTGAGAAGGTGCTTACTGACCAAGGCCCGGCCTATGAGGCGGAGGTGTTCCATGAATTTTGTCATTTGTACGGCTGCAAGAAGATCCGTACCACGCCTTACCATGCCCAAACCAATGGCATGTGTGAAAAGATGAACCACCTGGTCCTGGGCCTCCTCAAGATGTTGCCGCTAGAAGAGCGGAACCTGTGGCTGGAGAAGCTACCTGACTTGGTCGATATGTACAACAATATCCCCTCCAGCTCAACAAAATGCACCCCAGCATACCTGATGAGGGCTCGCCCCGGCCGGCTACCGGTGGATCTGGACATGGGATTGGAAGCCCCAGAAGCACTCCCTTCGACAGCTGAATGGGAAACTCGGTGGAGGGTGCAATACTGACAGATTCAGGAATATGTCGAGAAGAACTTGAGTCGGAGTCGGGAACAGCAGGAGCAGCGCTTCAACCAGAGGGCGTCTGCTGGCCCTTTCCAGCCTGGAGATGTAGTGCTGAAGCGGAAAAGGAGGACCCATATGCTGGATGATCAATGGGAACAAACCCCATACGTCATACAGCCCACAGGATGGGAAGATGGGAAGGCCTACCAGATCAGTCGTGACCAAGGGGGCACTTTGGCCATGGTTTCCCGGGACCATCTAAAGAGGTGCCCACCAGCATTGAGGGCAGCGGCTGAAGTTCCGGTTCCTCCACCAGCGGAGAAGGCAAAAGAGGTAATCCACACCGTGATGGGTGACTTCCCAGCGGACTGGCCTACACAGAACGGCGCGGTGATTCTTCCAGTGATACTGTTCCCACAACCCCTGGATGAAGAAGTGATGGAGGCAGTCAACCGTGAGCCAGTGCCAGTGCCCAGGGATGAACCTGTGCCCAGCTCCCCTATGCCTCCGCCTGCCCCACACGATAACAGGGAAGAGGAACTGATGGTTTCCTCTCCCCCGCTGCCTGTCACCACTGACACCGGACCCCGGAGGTACACTCGTCCCAACCTAGGTAGAACCCCACTTAGGTATCGGGAAACTACTATTTAGAGGGGGGGGGGACATTGTGTGTTAAAAATGCAGTTTGAAAGTTTGAAAATGAATGATAAGAATAATCTACCGATGAAGTCACCTGATTGAAGCCTTGATTGTCAGCTTGATTTGAACCGGTCGTTGCCAGCAACTGGTCCCCGTTGGGACCCCCTTTCCAAATTATGCGTAGAAACTACTACGGACAAGCCCGAGAACTGGCAGGGCAACCACAAACTTGTGGCATGTAAATAAAAATCTTTTTGTTGGCTTTCACCGTTACCGCCTCCGGAGAGGCAGATTGGAAGAAGGGCCCGCAGTGGAGTAGGCTGGGGCCCAGCCACCACCGGAACCGGTGGCAATCCTCTGCGGGCTTTCAGGGGTTCCCCATGGATGTGGGTCCCCTGAAAAGGACAGAACCCGCTCGGGCAGCTTGTGCAGGACTGGGGTCAAGGGGTGCTGCCCATTTGCTTAGGGGCAGCATCAGGGCCAGGTTGCTTGGGTGGGAGAGAGGGTAAGCTGTAACCGTAACGTTTTAAGTAACAGTACCTCCCGATGTGGGAAGAAGTTATTATAATGTATGTCTGTTACCGTTTTCTTATCTATTTTTCAGTTGGTGAAAATAAAACCGGTGATGGACTGGCAGCCCACGGACGGTCTGCATTTAACTAAGGGGGAATGTGGCACCCTGAACAACCAGGGGCCACAGAGAACAACATCAACACACCCCACACTCCCAGCAGGCACACCGAAGTCAGAACACAAAACCCTTGTTGCCATCCTCCAGGGGCTGATGTCCACACCAGGGGGTGGGCCAGGCGGTTGGTCCCGCCCACCGAGGAGTTCACAGTCCTGGAGGCAGGAAGCTGTAGCAAGTTTAGCTCAGGCAGAGCTTGAGTGCAGAGCAGAGTTAAGTGCAGAGAGTAAAAGCGTGCTGAACTACTGCAGGTGTCCGGGTTGGAGCCCGGGCACGTCCAGCAAGGTTGACAGACGGTGGTGACTGTCTACAGGAGTGGCCAATTGGAGCATACCGTAAGGACCGTGGACGGGCGGTGGCCCGGCGGTACCGGACCAGTACGCAAAGAAAAGCCAGCACCAACCGGCAGGGGCTTACGGACCCCGGCAAGGCTAGGAGTCGCCGTGAATTTGCCAAATCCGTTAGCGAAGGGAACCTCCTGGGTTTCCCAGCAGCCAAGTTCCGACAGAAGGCAATAGTCCGATCAGGAGAGGGAGACACCGCCACCGCCAAGGCAACCGTTTCCCAGGGCCAGAGCCTGCGGGCAAAAGGGGCTCCTCCGGCCCATATCCAAGCCGGGGAGCGGGTTACCAGTGGGAACCCATCGGAACTAAACATTACACAGGTGCAGGGAAAGGCAGTCACCATCAACCTGCCGGGAGAAACAACCGCAGCCGTCTGTGGGACCCGTCCATCCAGCCGTGTGTTTTACCGAGAACTGTGTCCTCATCATTGGCTGAGTGAGTACCACCATGCCATGCGGCACAGCGCTGCCCCCGCGACCCTGCACCTCATCAGGCCCCGCAACCCGCCTGCCATCCATCATCCCTACCCCATCACCGGGCCCCGGAACAACCAATCCCCCTACCCACGGAGGGGAGAATTAACAACAAAGCTGCTCCCTGTCACCGCTCCCGGGATCCCCGTCTAGAGCAGCGGTGGTGTCACCAATATCACCACAACCGTGGGTGGCGTCACGAACAATATCAAATCCCCACAATCAAACCCCCTTTGCCCTCACGGGCGAGGAACGCCGCTCGAGTCCCCGGGATCCGGCCCACCGCTCGAGCCACCACCGAGCAGCAGCAACAGCCGGACCCGAGCAGTGGGAGAGCGCAGCGTCCCCTCCTCCGCCCGCGACAACTGTCCATGTTTGGAGTTCAGCATTGGATACTAGGTGTCTGGTACAAACACAGTATGGATTTGCTTGTCACTAGAGATGTCACACATGTTCGAGTTAGGCAGGTCCAGCCGGACTTAAAAAAATATAAAATAAAATAAAAATAAATCAGATTTGGGACCGGACTTGAACCCAAACATCTGCCCAAATGCTGAACCTCATATAAGTTTATGGGGATCTGAACATTGTGCTGTAAAATGGTGGTAGAAAGGGTTAGGGGGCTGCAAAGTAGTACAGTTCTACTTACCAAGTCTTCCGCGCAGCTGTCACATTACTTACCGGGTGTATATTATTACCGATTCCGCTCATTAAGTCTCATACATATTCATTGTGCTTTCCCCACCCACTGTCAATCACGGTGTCTGTGATTGGTTGCAGTCAGACTGTACCCCCATCCTGGATGACGTAGGACACATCGTCCACATCAAACCCTGAGGACGACCATTAGGAGCAGAGGGGAGGCACAGACTCCGCAGCATAGGCACCCATCTGATTCACATACAGTGCAGGAGCAATTCAAAAGATATTTTTGGGAGTGTACAGGGGGAATAAGGAGAAAACAATAGACCACTTTGTGTAATGCAGCACAGGAGCTGTAAAAGGTGTCGAAATTTGTTTACACACAAAAACAAACAAAAAAAAAAAAACACCCACTGGTGACAGGTTTCCTTTCAAAGGTCAATGGGAGAAGACAAACCCCTGAAATAATTTCTGGTGTCAAAATAAATTTTGCCTCCAGGAGTTCTTACAAAGAGGAATCCTTCTTTGTAATGTGCAGCTTTTTAGTGTCATGCTTAATCCAGTAAGTATAAAGTTGACATCAGCTCATAGCAACCCTTGAATGCTTCTGCTGCGTGTATTGTCACGGGAGGCAATTACTGATACAGGAAATACTTGCATAAAACCAAAAGTAAAAGCCACTGAACACATATACAAGATTCTCCACTGACAGCGCTACCAGCAAGTGCCTGGAGGAGACAGCTGCAGCGTAAGTAGTGTATTGTTATTTAAGATCACAATGTAATGTTCTCAAGAATTGTTTTAGATTTTGTTTTTTTGCAACTCTCATATATCGCTTCCTCCATTCTTCTCCTCCTTATTTCCACCTGATATTTAATATTTACAGCTTTTGGTATTATCAGCACCTTGATGGCTCCTTTATACTACACTAATAATGTCAGAAATAAGTGAATATGTACCATTCGTATATCATTAAAATAGTTTAATAACATGTCCATAGACAATCAACAGAAAAAGTTGATCTGTTCATACATACAGTCTAAAAACAAAACAAACAAGGAAAAAATGAGGTAGTCATTTTGACTACTTTGCACTATGTATTTCTATATAGGTGTCACGAGTCCAGTAGTTCTAGTAGTGTTAATAGGTGCAGAAAATACTGCAACTCTCAAGTTCATGAATGTTTGCAGGGCTCCTCATCCCTATACTCGATTTTAGATCTCTCCAAATATTCTAAATGAGATTTTGATTAGAATTTATCCTTCCTTTCAATTATTGTGTACTTCTGGTTATGTACTTTGGGTCATTTTGTAATTAAGAAGCCACACATTGTTATGGATCCTTCACCATTCCTCACTGTAGGTAGGATACACCTTTATATATAGGCTTATTTTATCATCTATGAACACAGTTCTAGTTTGCATTGATAAAAAGCTCTCTGTCCACACATACAAAAGTTCTTAACTGTCCACAGCACAGAGCATTTTCCTAGAAAAATTGTAGTTTGTGCACGTTGAGATGTGTTCCTTCTGTTCATTAGATGGCATGTGCCTCTTAATAAATCAGGAGTCTCTGCTCCAAAACGCCCCTTCATCAAGATCAGCAAGAGAATTTGTACACAATTTTGTACCCTTTAAACTGCATGTGTTTGATGATGGTCTGCTCAGAAAGGGTATAAAGCTCTGAGAACAGGCGATAAAGATGGACACCTGAGGCATTAAAGCCACCATTTATTTATTCTTTGCTTTAAGCTGAACAAAGGGTGTCATTATTCTGTATAATATATATATATATATATATATATATATATATATATATATATATATATATATATATATATATATTCACCAAAGTGCCCTCATTTGCATATTAAGCAAAGTAGATTTTTCTACAAATATTAACCCCTTCACCCCCGGGCGATCATTTTCCGGTTTGTTTGTTTTTTTCGCTCCCCTTCTTCCGAGAGCCGTAACGTTTTTATTTTTCTGTCAATCTTGCCATATAAGGGCTTATTTTTTGCAGCACGAGTTCTACTTTTAAATCAAACCTTACCTTGGCAAAACAATTCCAAAAAAAGTGCAATTGCATGATTGATTTTGGGATAGTTTATTCACAGTGTTCACTATATGGTAAAACTGATGTGTATTTGTGATGCTTCACGTCGTTACGAGTTCGTTGATACCAAACATGTATAGGTTTACTTTTATCTAAGGGGTTAAAAAAAATTCAGAAGTTTGTCCAAAAAAAAGTGCACTTTTTGCGACATTTTCCGTGACCCGTAGGGTTCTCACTTTTCGGGATCTACCGCTCAGTGGTGGCTTATTTTTTGCCTCTTGAACTGACGTTTTTAATGGTACCATTTTTATGCAGCCATTTTGATCGTCTGTTATCACATTTTGCGTAAAATTGGCAGTGACAAAAAAATATAGTTTTGGCGTTTTGGATTTATTTGCTGCTACACCGTTTATCGATCAGATTAAATGATTTTATATTTTGATAGAGCGGGCACTTCTGAACGCGGCGATACCAAATATGTGTATATTTTTTTATTTTTGAAACCATTTAAATTTCATTGAGGCGACTGGGGGGTGATTTGAACTTTAAGGTTTTTTGTTTTTTACAAATTTTTAAAACTTTTTTTTACTTTTTTTATAGGGGACTATAACGATCAGCAGTCTGATTGCTCATTCTTTCTTGCACAAAAGCAGCTCTCCTCTCACACACAGCGGTCTGCCGGCTGTAAGAAGAACTGATTCATAATAGCTACAAGAGTCATCACATGACCCTATGCTACCATGGCAACCATCGGATCCACATAATCTTACCGCTGCCCGCTGTTACATCGCACTGTTACATTTTCACTTTGTGCTGTAAGGGGTTAACAGGCATGAGTGGGTAGCGAATCCATTCGTGCCTGATAGCCACACATGTCAGCTGTTCAAATCAGCTGACATGTGCAGTGATTGCTGGAAGCTGCCCACGGCAGCAGGCATGGATTAACCTGACACGATCCTATCGTATCCAGTATGTCATGTGTCGTGAAGAGGTTAAAGAAGCACTCTGGCAATTTTTTTCCTCTAAACCTGTGTAAATGTTAGTGTAGTGTAATAATTCACTCACCGATCACCGGTTTCTCATGTATCCAACTCCATAATGACGTCACATCCACAGCTCGTCTCTGCAGACTTCCCTCTTCTCTGGTCTTTTGCAGAACATCTCAACATGGTGCCCTGAAAAATAACAATGTTATTATAATGTTCCTGAATAATAATAACAACCACCAAATCCTGTGTCTTAAATAAGCCCCGTGCTGTGCCCTGAAATTTCGTTTTACTCTCACTGTGCCCCCTTAAAAAAAATGTTACTCCACACTGTCCCTCTTACTGTACATGGCCTCCATGCTATCCTCTCCTATAAAATATTCCCACCACACCATCCAGACTTGTGTCCTATGACAGTCACGCTGCTACCTATTAAACAAAAATGCCACACTGTCCTCCCTTATAAATTATACCCACCCCAGCTTCCTTCATTATGAGCTATGATCTCCCCACTTTCCCCACATCATGCTGTCCCCCTTCACAATATCCCACTCATTTTGTCTTGACTACATACTAAGCCCTCCAAGTTGCCCCTCTCCACACTGAGCCCTCCAAGCTGCTCCTTTCCATACTGAGCCCTCCAAGCTGCCCCTCTCCATACTGTACCTCCAAGCTGCCCCTCCCCATACTGAGCCCTCCAAGCTGCGTCTCTCCATACTGAGCCCTCCAAGTAGCCCCTCTCCATACTGAGCCCTCCAAACTGCCCCTCTCCATACTGTGCCCTTACACTGCCCCTCTCCACACTGAGCCCTCCAAACTGCCCCTCTCCATACTTTGCCCTTACACTGCCCCTCTCCACACTGAGCCCTCCAAACTGCCCCTCTCCATACTTTGCCCTTACACTGCCCCTCTCCACACTGAGCCCTCCAAACTGTCCCTCTCCATACTGTGCCCTCAAAGCTGCCCCTCTCCATACTGAACCCTCAATGCTGCCCCTCTCCATACTGAACCCTCAAAGCTGCCCCTCTCCATATTTAGCCCTCAAAGCTGCTCCTATCCACACTGAACCCTCCAAGCTGTCCCTCTACATACTGTGCCCTTACACTTCCCCTTTCCATACTGAGGCCTCCATGCTGCCCCACTCATCATTCTGAGACTACCTCACGCCTAAGGCCTCGACTCCACTTGCGTTTTTGCACAGACGAGTGCGATCCAAAAAAAGCCTCAGATTGCACTCGCTCCAGTGTAAAATGATGGGGCAGTGTCTATCTGCGGTTGATTTCTCATGCCATATCAGCATAAGAAAAGAATCACAGTATGCTGTGTTTGGCAGCGAGTCTTGGCTCACATGCACCCATACAAGTCTATGTGTGCCTGTGAAACATCGGACTGCTCTCGGATATCATCCGAGTGCAGTGCGATGTAGCACAGACAGGCTGTGGAGAAGAGGGATAAAGTGCTCTCTCACTCTTGTCCACACCTGTGATCTGATCGCAAAATTGGATCGCAGTCGCATGTCACTTGGATCACGCTGGCAGCAGAGCCTGAGCTGAGGGCCATTAGCATCTTGCATAGGTCTTAAAGATTTGAATACTACTTAATAGAAGTATGCGCCTCCCTCTCCTCTGAAAAGACAGCAGATTTATTACATTGTCTACCGGAGAGGGAAGTAAAAAAACAAACTGCTCCTACCTCTTTTTGCACCTCTACAGGCACCGGAACTCCAGTGCTTAGTGGGAAACATGGACCTGTATGTATGCATAGTACAGACCAAAAGGTTGGACACACCATCTCATCTCTAGAACAACTATTAGGAGGAGACTTTGTGCAGCAGCCTTCATGGTAAAATAGCTGCTAGGAAACCACTGCTAAGCACAGGCAACAAGCAGAAGAGACTTGTTTGGGCTAAAGAACACAAGGAATGGACATTAGACCAGTGGAAATCTGTGCTTTGGTCTGATGAGTCCAAATTTGAGATCTTTGGATCCAACCACCGTGTCTTTGCAGAAAAGGTGAACGGATGGACTCTACATGTCGGGTTCCCACTGTGAAGCATGGAGTAGGAGGTGTGATGGTGTGGGGGGGCTTTGCTGGTGACACTGTTGGGGATTTATTCAAAATTGAAGGCCTACTGAACCAGCATGGCTACCACAGCATCTTGCAGCGGCGTGCTATTCCATCCGGTTTGCGTTTAGTTGGACTATCATTTATTTTTCAACAGGACAATGACCCCAAACACACCTCCAGGCTGTGTAAGGGCTTTTTGACTAAGAAGGAAAGTGATGGGGTGCTACTCCAGAGGACCTGGCCTCCACAGTCACCAGACCTGAACCCAATCGAGATGGTTTGGGATGAGCTGGACCGCAGAGTGAAGGCAAAAGGGCCAACAAGTGCTAAGCATCTCTGGGAACTCCTTCAAGACTGTTGGAAAACCATTTCCGGTGACTACCTCTTGAAGCTCATCAAGAGAATGCCAAGAGTGTGCAAAGCAGTAATCAAAGCAAATGTGGCTACTGTGAAGAACCTAGAATATAAGACATATTTTCAGCTGTTTCACACTTTTTTAAGTATTTCATTGCACATGTGTTAATTCATAGTTTTGATGCCTTCAACGTGAATCTACAATTTTCAGAGTCCTGAAAATAAAGAAAACTCTTTGAATGAGGTGTGTCCAAACTTTTGGTCTGTACTGTATATACACGTATGTACATACAAACATATACACACCCAAGGAGTTTCACTAAGGAGAATTTTATTTCAGAAGAAAATCTAAGTAGAACCTTTTTGAACTATGTATCAAGACCTAAAACATCTGGTCCTTAGAAGATCTTAAAGTTAGACAACAACATATGACACATTACATTATATCATTATTTAACAAAAATTAGACTGAAATGCAGAAAGTGTTTAAAAAAATTAAGTACTCCACTTGTTTCAATTTGGAATTATAAGGGAGGTAGCAGATCAAATGCTTTTGATTAAGTGTTCATCAGCAAGTGTGACCACCACTATAAAAGCATATGTTTTGGCAATTTGCTGGTCGGAGCATTCAGGTATTTATTAACACAATGCCAAGAGGAAATACAATTGCAATGATGTTAGAGAAACAATTGTTGTTGCTCAAGCTTGGTAAGGTTATGCTGGGGTGTGACCATGCTTGCCATAATAGAAAGTCAGTTTTGATCAAAGCTCATATTTACAAAAACAAAACTTTGAATATTTTGGGGTTACCTTGCAGCTACCTTTGGCTCAAGCATTTCCCAGTATTCAGCTCATAAAAAAGTCCCACACATCTTCTCACACCTACCCTTAAATACGCCATATGCCATTACATATCATCTTAAAGGCGTATATGAGGGGCTGCTGATAAGTCTTTGGCTTTACCCAGAAAGAAATGAGATAGGATGATTAAACTTTACATTTATTCCACATACTCACCACACGTCTTACATGGGTATTCCAAGTTCTGTAAGCCTAGCAAAAAGAAGGATTTTGGTTGTGCCTCAAACCAGGCATCCGTAGCAGCCATGGCATCAGAAATGGTGTGAAATTTGGTACCCTTAATGTGTTTCTTCAGGTTTGGAAACACATGATAGTCGGAGGGATCTAGATCTGGTGAATAAGGTGGGTGGTCAACCAGCTGGAAGCCCAGCTCAGCCAGTTTTGCCGTGGTCACTTGTGCAGTGTAAGCTGAGGCGTTGTCCTGCAGGAACAAGATTCCTTTGGACAGCTTGCTGCGCCTTTTGGCCTTCAGAGCTGCCTTCAATTGGTCCAAAAGTTCAATGTAATACCTTGCATTGATGGTGGAACACTTTTGAAGGAAGTCCACTAGCAGCACACCCTCCTTATCCTAGAACACAGACGCCATCACCTTATTGGCTGATTTTTATACCCTGAACTTCTTTGGACAAGGAGAACCACTGTGCCTCCACTATTTTGACTGCTCCTTGTTTTCAGGGTCATACCAATAAATCCAGGTCTCACATCCATAGTGACCCGTTAATCCAGGAAGTTCTTATCAGTCCGGAAACGCTGACAAATGGACCGGGAAGTTATCACTCGCTGCTTCTCTGATCTGTTGTCAGACATTTGGGGACCCACTTTGCAGAAGCTTCCTCATGTCCAAATATGTCCAAATGTTCATGGATAATGACACAAACACGTTCACGGGAAATCCCCATGATGTCTGCTATTGCTTTAGCTGAAATTCGTGGATTCTCCAGTATGAGGTTGTGCACAGCATCGATGATCTCCAGAACAGCAACCGCTCTCGGTCGTCCAGGACGTTCCTCATCATTGGGGCTGAAGTGGCCTGTTCTAAATTTGGCAACCCTGTTCTTAACTGTGGAATATGAAGGGCATTGATCCCCCAGTGTCTGCGACATGTCACCATGAATATCCTTCACGGACTTTACTTGAAGAAACAAGAATTTTATCCCTCCTCTGCTCTCAGTTGCTGTGAATATCACATTAGACTCTGACATTTTGTTTTCCTGTGTGCATATAACACTGTTGCCATAAGCAACAAACACAACATTTTGAAAACATATATTAGACACATAAGGCTTTCATATAATGTAACATTCGTTACCATAGAAACAAAAAGAGATCATAAAGCCAAAGACTTATCAGCAGCCCCTCGTACACTTGATTCCAATGATAAAACAACATTTTAAACATAAATATGAAATCCGTGCTATCTCCTTCTGAAGCACAAAAGGAATTTACAATCTCTATACAGATCAAGAAAACAACCAAGTCATACAAAAGAAACAAAATCTATCCTTTCTGTCTGCAGCTTTGCCTCTACAGGCATTAATCAGGTGCAGATTATATTAACCCTTCACGCCCTGCAACTAGGCTAACCACATGCATGTAAAATGGTGATGCTGGTGTTAAGGGTGCTTTACACGCTACAACAAATCTAACGATGTGTCGGCGGAGTCACGTCGTAAGTGACGCACATCCGGCATCGTTAGTGGTGTTGTAGCGTGTGACAGCTATGTGCGATTGCGATTGAACGTAAAACCGTTCATCGCATTCACGTCGTTCACTTCCTTAAAATTGCACGTCGGGTTGTTCAATGTTCCCGAGGCAGCACACATCGCAGTGTGTGACACCCCGGGAAGATTGAACAGATCTTACCTGCGTCCCGCGGCTCCCGACGGCAATGCGGAAGGAAGGAGGTGGGCGGGATGTTTACATCCCGCTCATCTCCGCCCCTCCGCTTCTATTGGCCGGCTGCCGCGTGACGTCGCTGTGACACCGAACGTCCCTCCCACTCCAGGAAGTGGATGTTCGCCGCCCACATTGAGGTCGTATGGACGGGTAAGTACGTGTGACGGAAAAGAATCGTTTGTGCGACACGTTCAACAAATTGAACATGCCACACATACGATGGGGGCGGTTACGATCGCATACGATATCGTATGCTTAATCGTAACGTGTAAAGCAGCCTTATGTGGGATGCACTGGATCAGTTTGGCTATAGAAATAATGGAGGAAAGAGACGGAAGTTTGCTGGCCAGCAGGAGAAAAGAGAAAAACATACAAACATACTAAGGAGTGTCAGCAAAAAAACCCCAAATAGGTACATTTCCTTTTTTTTATCTGAGTCACAGGTCAAACTACATCTATATTTCATGTGTCCATTTATAGCTGTTTAACAAGTAGAACATTGGAAATGTTTTTGGTTTTTTTTTTGCCTATAAAAAAAACTTGTGGTAATGGATAGGTAAAGATTTATTCAATTATAATAATTCAAATATTTTCTAGGCAAATTTTCAAGTGACGGGAATACATAGAAGACAGAAGCCATGCCATTAGAGGTAAGTGATGCTTTACTACCGTATACAGTGGGGAAAAGAAGTATTTGGATTTTGCATATTTTTCCCCCAAAAATTCAATATGGATTTTTGCTAATTTGATATCCTTTATTACCCTCTGAGATCTCTGCAGACCTAGTGTAGCAGGCCAGACTAACCCCAGAATATACCTGGGGTTAAAGTGGCCTAGGCCTGGGGCCTGCCTGGGGCCCTCTGCGGTGCACTTTCTCTGCCCCCCTGTGCGCTGCCTGGGACCCTGTGCGCTGCCTTGGGACCCTGTGCGCTGCCTGGGGCCCCCGTGCGCTGCCTGGGGCCAACGTGTGCTGCCTGGGGCCCCGTGCTCTGGCTGGGGTATACGGACAGCAGCTGGGGTATACGGACAGCAGCTGGGGCATACAAAGGGGTATAATCTGGCCTAGGCCAATTTATAGCCCGGGGTATAGTTTGGGCTAGGCCAGAAAATACCCAGGGTATATTCTGGCCCAGACGGGTATAGTCTGGCCTAGGACAGTTTCTACCCTGGGGTATAGTTTGGCCTAGGCCACTTTAACCCCGGGTATATTCTGGGTTGGGGGGTTAGTCTGCCCTGTTACACCGGAAGGAGCATAATAAACAGAAGATGTAAAAAATTACAAAAATCCTTACTCCTCACCTCTTCTCATCGTCTCCCGTCCAGTTCTCGCCATATCTTCAGATACCTTCAGCTCGCACTAAAATTCTTGGACTTCTCTCAATGGGCTGGGATTTCCAGCTTTGATGGGACCACATAAAGGTTCTGCGCATGCGCGTGCAAGGTCGTGGAGCACACCATGTCATCATGACTTTTTGCGCACTTGCACAGAACCCTCCTGGACCCTCATCAAACTCAAAAGTCCTGGCAACGTGTGAGAGATCTTGGTATTTCAATACAAATGGAATCAATCTAAAGACTGGACGGGTGAAGCGGAGGGGCCGAAGGGGTGAGCATAAGGATTTTTTTAACCATTTTGATGGACTTTTTTTTAGTTTTGAAAAATGTCTGCCAATTTACTGAATTTGCGCAAAAGCAAATTTGCAAAAATGCAGTTTTTGGTTTTTTTTTCAAAGCTGATTTCTGAAAAATTCCATTCCACTTAAATGTATTTGCTCATCTCTACAAATAAGGTTTAGGTCAAATGAGCGAAAATTATAATGATTCAGCATACAAAACAGTTTGGACAATTTTAGTTTCCTACTTTATTGGGACACATTGGAGAAGACTTTTTTCTGTTTCACCATGACTGTACCCCAGTCCACAAAACAAGGTCCATAAAGACATGGATGGGGGAGTTTGTTGTGGAAGAACCTAACCGGCCACACAGAGCTCGGACCTAAACCCCATCCAGAAAACTACATGCAAATATGGCATTACAGTCATTCACCAATATACATGTGCTCCTATATAATAATTATCTTGGTAGTTATTAAATTATTGAGATGCTGCTCTTGTATCAGGAGTATTGTGCCAACTAATTAATATATATATGGGGAGGGGCGATATTTCTGTACAGGGCCCATCATGATGTTCACCAGTTGCCCTGTGGGCTTGTCAGAGCCTGCCATAGACTATAATATACCTACTGAGAAATGGTTATGACTCGCCCACCCCAGGGCTATGGGACACCCGGTGCCGGGCCGGACTAGTCCGGTGGTAGTCAGTGGTGGCTGGGCCCGGCTCCGTGGCCCTGGTGGGTGTCAGTTGAATATGTGGCTGATGAGTTAAAGTTAATGTTCGTGACGCCACCTGTGGTATGCGGCTATTAAGCCGCCGCTGCTATGGGAGAACTCCGGGGTGATGTTATGGCAGCTATGATGGTACTGCTCCCCACAGGTGGAGCGATGCCCCGGGATACCGTTGGTGCCCGTGAAAGTCTATGGTGTTGTGTGGCTAACACGGTGCAGGGCCGACAGGCGAGGAAAGAACCAGGCACAAACAACAGTCTCTTTACCTTCTCCTCTTTTACTCTGGGAACAGTCCAGTCCTGGGAGACCGTTACAGGTGGTGATGGGGATCCGGTCGGCCTGGAAGTACTTGGGATGATCTTTCTGGCCAGCTGAGTATGAGGCCTACTCCTGTACTTTGCTTTGTGATGATAGGACCCTGCTTCTCTGAATCCAGCAATGGCCCTCTTCGCTGCTGGGACCAATAGCACGTCCCTTCTTTCTGTAGGTGGCTGCGCAGACCCTCTCTCTGGTGCTTCTCCGCTGGAGTCCACACCGGGCCCTGATGCTACAGCTGTACCTTGGATGTTTCTGGGCCAGGGGCTTGCAGCTCTCCTGCCCTTCGGACTCGGCTACCAGGGACGGATTTTATACCCTGGCAACCACAGACTCCGATGTCTGAGTCTCTCTGCTGCCTCTCAGCTATTCCTGCTTCTCTGGGCCAAGCTGCTCCAGCTCCAGGCCCCAGATTCACAGGACAGCTCACTCTGCGTCTGTTCACTTCCACTACTCCCTTCAGACTGACTCCACTTCCTCCCTCTGGTCAGGTAGAGGAAGGCTCCCTGGAATTCCAGGTTCAGAGCTCCCCCTGCTGGCCGGAGGGAGAACTGTGTTGGGTGTTAAACCTGCTGGCCAATGGATCTCCCAATTACCTCCAGGCTCAGCATTAACCCTTTGGGAGGGCAATGCTGTTGTGGCGACCAGGTCCTAGGGCGCCACACTCCCCCTTAGTTAAATTCAGTACTCCCGGACTGTGGAAACAACACATAACATGTCATACATTTCATCCCAATATGGGAGGCACATTCTCTTTAACGTTACAAATTCAAACAGTACTATAAGAGTCCAGTGTGGCTCCCTGCCGGGTGTCCATTACACTGCTCCATGGGGGACCCGCCGCGATAAAACCCCCAACGTAGGCTCTGGGCGTGCGTCAGAGCATTGATGACCCCACTCTATGCACGCCGGACGGGTTTTTCTTCAGGGGTGTCGAGCACACTGGTGCTAACTATGAACAATTTAGGTGTTGGCCACCCATAGTCCAGTGGCCCAATTGTCCATTTTCACAATCAAAGAAAAAGAAAAACATTTTGTACACAACATTACAGACATTTCGCATAACTATTTACATTCCAATAAATACTCTTTCTTTCTCCTTTATACATTTGATTCCCTATACCTTAGAGGGGGTTGTCCCCGAGTGCTGCGTTGGGACCTGCGTAGCTCTGGTGTTTGTCCCTGACTACTTAGTGTGTCTCCTATCTCAGCACTACCGGTAGGCCTAACCCCAATAGGTATGCATGATGATCGCCCATGTGGTCTAAGAGTCGCCAAGGGTATGACAGGTTCACCACTGACAGGGGGTTGATCCTCCTGTTCCACTGCTGGCGTGTCACCTCGTGTCGGGGCGGACGGTTCTTTGGGTGGATCCGGAACCTGTTCTGTTTCTGGCTCGACCAACTGTGGGAACGTCAGGACCGGTACCACTACGGCACCATTTATGCGGGTCCAAGTCTTGGGGAATTTGCCGAGGATTGTTTGTATCATCTCTTCCCCCTCTTCTCGAACTTCCTCCACTTCCTTTTGAACTTTGCACCGCTCAGGGCACGTCTTCAGGCGGTCTCTGGATACTGCTTGACAAGTCTTGCCTTCATCCTTGCTTATGAGGCACACCTTACTGTTGTCAAAGTTGGAGGGGATAATGGTGTAGGGCTCGTTTTCCCACTGATCATCCAATTTATGCGTCCTCCGCTTCTTCTTGAGGACTTGTTCTCCAGGTGCTAAGGGAGTTGCTGGGGCCGTTTGATTGTACTGCTGTTCTTGTCTCGTTCTTGCTTGAGACAGGCTCCTTTCC
This sequence comes from Anomaloglossus baeobatrachus, assembly GCF_048569485.1. Taxonomy (NCBI): domain Eukaryota; kingdom Metazoa; phylum Chordata; class Amphibia; order Anura; family Aromobatidae; genus Anomaloglossus; species Anomaloglossus baeobatrachus. The sequence goes on from NC_134362.1 coordinate 53,174,622, forward strand.
ACGCACTCCTGGACCTTACGGTACCGCTGCTGCCGTTCTGCATCCCAATCCTCTATTTCTTGAACCGCCTCAGGCGACACAGTCCCCATCTCAAAGTCTACAGGCAACTTGCCTGGTCTGGCTCGCATCAGGTAAGCGGGGCTGCAGTTGGTCGAATTCACTGGGATGTGGTTGTACAAGTCTACCAGATCTGGCAACTTTTCTGGCCATTGGTTCCTCTCTTCCAGCGGTAGGGTCTTCAGCATATCAATAACCACATGGTTCATTTTCTCGCACAGTCCATTGGTCTGGGGGTGGTACGGTGTGGTTCGAATTTTCTTACAACCGTACATGTTACAGAACTCTTGGAACACTTCAGCCTCGAATGCAGGACCCTGATCCGTCAGTACCCTTTCCGGATAGCCGTGCGGTCGACAAAAGGATGCCTGGAACGCTCTAGCTGCCGTCCTGGCTGTCTGGTCCTTCACAGGCACTACTACCAGGAAACGAGAGTAATGGTCCACAATGGTGAGGGCGTACACATAGCCTGACCGGCTTGGTGTTAACTTCACGTGGTCCAGGGCCACCAACTCCAGGGGCTGCTTCGTGACAATTGGCTGTAGGGGAGACCTTTGGCTGGCATCATCCTTCCGCCTCAAGTTACACGGGCCACAGTCTCGGCACCATTTCTCGATCATCTTTCTCATGTGCACCCAGTAGAACCGATCACGGAGTAAGGCCTCCAACTTCTTCCACCCGAAGTGCCCGGCGTTATCATGATACGCTGCTAGGACCATTGAAGCATCCCTCTGCGGAACCACTATCTGCCAGACAAGTTCATTTGTTCGATAGTTGACATATCTCTTGCAGAGCTTGCCTTGGTAGGTGAACAGTCGTCCCCTCTCTTTCCACAACTGCTGGGCTTCTTCTGGAGCATCTGGGCCAAGATGAGTCTCAGCTTGTGCTAGCTTTTCTTTGACCAATCGCACAGCCGGGTCACCGTTCTGTGTCTCTTCCCAATTATGGTGGAGTAATGGGTTAACCGAGACCTCGTGTTGGCTCGAGCGCTTCACTCCCACAGCATGCTCACACTGGGAAACACCCTGATGATGGAAAGCCGGTAACTCTATCTCTTCGAGTTCATCCAGGTCTTCTCCAGATTCGGGTAAGTGAGGCATTCTGGACAGCGCATCAGCATTGTTATTCTTCTTGCCAGCCCGATACTTGATGGTAAAGTCAAAGTTAGACAGCCGGGCCATCCACCGCTGTTCCAACGCACCTAACTTGGCTGTTGCCAGGTGTGTCAACGGATTGTTGTCCGTGAAGATGGTGAACTTGGCCGACGCCAGATAGTGCTTGAAGCGTTCAGTCACTGCCCAAACAATAGCGAGGAACTCCAGCTTGAAGGAACTGTAGTTTTCTGGATTCCTTTCTGTGGGCCGAAGCTTCCTACTGGCGTACGCTATCACCTTCTCTCTGCCTCCCTGCACCTGGGACAACACGGCTCCCAGGCCCACGTTGCTGGCGTCTGTATACAGTACAAACGGCTGGCTGTAGTCAGGGTAGGCCAGAATTTCTTCTCCCGTGAGAGCCCCTTTCAGCTGGACAAAGGATGTTTCTAGTTGGCTGCTCCATTCAAAGGGAGGGCTCTGCTTCTTAGCCTGCTTTGGCTGGCCCACCAGGAGATCTTGAAGGGGCGCTGCTATCTTGGTGAAACCATCAATGAACCTTCGGTAGTAGCCCACCAGCCCAAGGAACTGCCGCACCTCCTTTACCGTGGTGGGTCTTGGCCAGTCCTTGATTACGGTGACTTTCTCCGGATCAGGTGCCACACCTTCTGCGCTGACCACATGACCCAGGTACTGTACCTTTGGCTTCAAGAGGTGACATTTGGACGGCTTGATCTTCAGGCCATATTTTGACAAAGACTCAAACACTTCTGCTAAGTGCTTCAGGTGGTCTTCATAAGTCTTGGAGTAGACTATGACGTCATCCAGGTACAACAGCACGGTTTCGAAGTTGTGGTGGCCCAAGCAGCACTCCATCAACCGTTGGAATGTCCCTGGGGCGTTGCAGAGCCCGAATGGCATACAGTTGAACTCGCAGAGGCCCATTGGCGTCGTGAATGCAGTCTTCTCCTTGTCCGCCTCTGCCACGGGAACCTGCCAATACCCACTGGTGAGATCCAAGGTGGAGAAATAGTTAGCTGACTTTAAGGCTGTTAGTGACTCCTCTATTCTGGGTAGTGGATAAGCATCTTTATGTGTAATGCGGTTAATTTGCCTGTAATCTACACACATTCTCATTGTACCATCTTTTTTCTTTACGAGCACTAGTGGAGCTGCCCAGGGGCTACAACTATCTCTGATAACCCCGGCCTCCTTCATTTCCCGTAACATTTCTTTGGCACGCTGATACTGTGCGGGGGGTACAGGGCGGTATCTCTCTTTAACGGGAGGATGATCACCCGTGGGGATTTGATGTTTAACCCCTTTCACCTGCCCAAAATCTAGGGGGTGTTTGCTGAAGACCCGCTCGTACTCCTGTACCACCCGGTAAACCCCATGCTTTTGGTGTGAGGGGGTGGAGTCGGTGCCCACATGTAAGTTTTGGCACCAGTCTTCCAGCTGCCCCTTGGAGCCATTGTCTTCCGCCTGGTCGGACGGGATCAAGGGTTCCACTGCTTTGATGGTGTTGTTGCTGACAGTGTACAGTTTTGCTACAGTGGCGTACCGGGGCAATTTGGCTTCCTCCTCCCCACAATTCAGGACATGGATGGGCACTCTCCCCTTGCGGACGTCTGCTACCCCTCTGGCTATCAGGACTCCAGGCCTGCTGTCTGAATACACCGGTTCTACCAAGGCATGGTAATCCTGACCCTTGAGGCCTATTGCTGCCCGACACCATATCAACATTTCACTTCTTGGGGGTATTGCAATGGGGAGGGGGTCACTTACCCTCACACTGCCAATTTCTCCTCCGGCCAGCTCTACCTGCTGCCTCCTCATCAGGGCTCTGATCTCCCTCTGTAGGGCACGCTGCTGCCCGGAGCTGGCAGTTTCAGACGCCTGTTGCAACAAAATTATCACTTCGGCAACACAATTTTCTATCACATTTGTACCAATGGTTACCAATGGGTCAGATTCTTTGCGATCAATATCTACAATTATCATCCCCTGACATGGCAATTCTACCCGCCCCACTTTAATGGTTACTTCTTTGTACCCCATTTGAGGTAAGGGCTGACCATTACTGGCCACAATTGTTAAATCATCATCTGGGCCATGGTCAATGTCTGAATCAGCCCAATATCTTTTGTACAGTTTGTAGGGGATGGTTGTTACCTGGGACCCCGTATCCAGGAGGGCATTCAAAGGGATCCCATCCAGCACAATAGGAAGGACCGGTCGTCCTCCCACATACTTGCTGCGGCTGGGTGTTGAGCCGGGCTTCCTTACACCTGGGGGTCGGCTCCTGGCCCCAGGCTCGGCCCATTTAAAGGACAGTATCGTGCAATGTGGCCCGCCTGGCTGCAGCGGCGGCAGATCGGTTGTCCCGTTGAATCATACCGGTCTGTGTCTCTGCCTCGGGTCGGCGGAACCCTCCTCTGTCGCATCCATGGGACGTCATCTGGGCTGGAGGCCAACTCGATTCTTGCAGGCGATGGGGTCACTTGTAGAGACTGCACGGTCTTGGCAAGGGCAGCTACAGTCTTGGTCAGCTCCTGGACCTGCTGTCTGAGCTCTGCAGTGGGATCCTTATCCAGGGACTGCGCCTCAGCCCCTGCAGTGGCTCGTGTTGCAGGCACCACCCCGGGGTACGTGATAGCAAGAGGCCGGAGGGGTACTGGGTCATTCGGTGTAGATTCTCTCAGTACCCGGATGGCCTGGTCCTTAAACTTTGCAAAGTCCAGAGCAGGGTTCTGCAGGACCATGATACGCAGCTGGGTCCTGTGGGCATCTGACAGGAGCCCCTCTATGAACTGCTCAGTTAGGAGTTTGTGTTCCTCACGTACACTCTCTGGGTCCACTTGTTTAACCGCTTTCAGGGCCTCTTGCAGGTTTAGGGCATAGTCCCTTATGCTGTCTGTGGCCCGCTGCTTGCACCCAAAGAATCTCATCTTTATCTCTGCTGCGGTGCGGGTGTCAAAAGTACTCTTTAGCTTGGCCAGTATCTGGGTTACTGTCCCTTTATCTGTATCAGGCCAGGACTTCACTTCACGCTGGGCTGCGCCGGCTAGCTGTCCCATTAATATGCCCACCTTCTGGCTCTCAGTCAGCGGATACACCCGGAACAAGCTGTGCAGGCTTTCTCTGAAGTCGCTCAAGGTATGGGACTCCCCGGAGTACTGCGGCAGCCATTCTGCGCCCGGTATGTACGGCATGGTGATCGGCATTACCGGCGCTACAGCGGGGGATGGGGCGACGGCGACAGGGATCGCTTCGGCTGGTGCTGCGGCGTCTCGGGCTATGGCAGCCACCTGCCCTCCCTCTGCGTCGGACATCTTCCTCCCCCTTAGTGAACCTTACCAGGCTCCGTTCACTTTTCAAATTTCCTTCTGGGTCGCGCGGGGTTAACAGCGCTCTGCTCTGATGGCGCGCTCCCTTCGCGCTCTTTGTCAGGCACGCCCCCCTTCTTCCTGCGCTCAGTGAGGCTAATGGCGGCGGCAGTTTTCAAACAGTGAAACACGCAGTAATACAGTCTTTAAAGCGCAATTCTTCAGGCGCACAGTACCCGGTGTGACCGGGCACGAAATCCTGTTCGTGACGCCAAAATTGACTCGCCCACCCCAGGGCTATGGGACACCCGGTGCCGGGCCGGACTAGTCCGGTGGTAGTCAGTGGTGGCTGGGCCCGGCTCCGTGGCCCTGGTGGGTGTCAGTTGAATATGTGGCTGATGAGTTAAAGTTAATGTTCGTGACGCCACCTGTGGTATGCGGCTATTAAGCCGCCGCTGCTATGGGAGAACTCCGGGGTGATGTTATGGCAGCTATGATGGTACTGCTCCCCACAGGTGGAGCGATGCCCCGGGATACCGTTGGTGCCCGTGAAAGTCTATGGTGTTGTGTGGCTAACACGGTGCAGGGCCGACAGGCGAGGAAAGAACCAGGCACAAACAACAGTCTCTTTACCTTCTCCTCTTTTACTCTGGGAACAGTCCAGTCCTGGGAGACCGTTACAGGTGGTGATGGGGATCCGGTCGGCCTGGAAGTACTTGGGATGATCTTTCTGGCCAGCTGAGTATGAGGCCTACTCCTGTACTTTGCTTTGTGATGATAGGACCCTGCTTCTCTGAATCCAGCAATGGCCCTCTTCGCTGCTGGGACCAATAGCACGTCCCTTCTTTCTGTAGGTGGCTGCGCAGACCCTCTCTCTGGTGCTTCTCCGCTGGAGTCCACACCGGGCCCTGATGCTACAGCTGTACCTTGGATGTTTCTGGGCCAGGGGCTTGCAGCTCTCCTGCCCTTCGGACTCGGCTACCAGGGACGGATTTTATACCCTGGCAACCACAGACTCCGATGTCTGAGTCTCTCTGCTGCCTCTCAGCTATTCCTGCTTCTCTGGGCCAAGCTGCTCCAGCTCCAGGCCCCAGATTCACAGGACAGCTCACTCTGCGTCTGTTCACTTCCACTACTCCCTTCAGACTGACTCCACTTCCTCCCTCTGGTCAGGTAGAGGAAGGCTCCCTGGAATTCCAGGTTCAGAGCTCCCCCTGCTGGCCGGAGGGAGAACTGTGTTGGGTGTTAAACCTGCTGGCCAATGGATCTCCCAATTACCTCCAGGCTCAGCATTAACCCTTTGGGAGGGCAATGCTGTTGTGGCGACCAGGTCCTAGGGCGCCACAGTTACCAACAAATGGTAGGTACAATGTGGGTTCAGTGTCGGAAGATTTTTGAGGATAAACATAAAACTTGATTGTCCAACAGAAGCAATGATTTTCTTAAGCAAGAACAAAACATACTGTCAAGGTACCACTAGGGGGCGCTGGTAGGAAAAGAACTCCTAAGTGCAGTTAGACAGAAGCCCACTAGAGGTCGCTAAGACAAGAGCAGGGATAGTGATCAGTCAGGGTCAATGCTGGGATGTCAAGTCTGTACCGAGGGGAAAACAAGCCAAAGTCAAAGAACAGAGCCGAGGTCAGATATCGGGAGACAAGTAAGCACAGGGGAGGGAGTGGAGGACACGGAACAGGACTAGATTCCGGAGGAGAGAGAGGTGTGGAGGACAGGTCAGACGGGAGGGACGGAGGTCAGGATGGGCAGGAGAGATGGAGGTAAGGACAGAAAGGGGAAACGGAGGTCAGGTCAGGCAGGAGGGACGAAGGTCAGTATAAATAGTACTGGGTAGCAGGACAAGAAACAGAGAACTTCTCACAGGAACAGTGCACGCAGCAGAGCCGGAAATATCACTGGTCACGTCCTAGAGGCAGCAGCACCAAGATATGGTAGCATGACCATGGAAGGAGGCCAGCACAAACAGGCCCCTCCCCAGAGACCTAAACCCCGGAAGCAGGATACATGCACCGACTCAGGGACGGCAGAGCCATGCATGAATCATGACACATACAAGCTCTTTCTTTAGGCACAATTCACACACTCTGTATTCCCACACAAATGGGAAGAGTCACCCTTTAGACGCAACAAGAAGCAAGTCAGTACCTTACCGTAGTTTCTTCTTTTTGTCAGATCTCGGCTCTGACACCTAGTTACCAAAGGAGGAATTGAGAAATTATTTTGCAACAATAGAGATGCTTAAAAATCTTAATATATTGTACATGGTCATTTATTTTTTTTTTAAAAGGGTCCTTCACCAAAGCCAGGAGACTTGATAGAATTTATGCGCCCACTTTATCAACATTGGGGAATATACATTGGAGGGGGAATGGTGGTGCATTTGACAGGTAAGAACAATGTCATGAAAATTAAAGAGACATCAAAGAAACTGTGTCTCAAGTTCCCTACACTTTCAGCTTAGTTATGTAGTCAGAATAAGTGCTCCTAAAAGGGCCAGCCACAATTCCCTTATTAGCGCCATCAGTCCTTGTGCTGACAGTCACAGTCCGCAAAGGATGAGCCATGGATTGTGTATCCATATATCACTAAGTCCAGTGATTCGTTGCAGTCAAAAACGCAAAGGTCAATGAGAAGCACCATAGAGGAGGCGCCGGAGCATCCGGGATTCAACATGTATGTTATGGTCTCCGAGGGGCGGCAAGTGTCCGGGAGTGGATTCACTGGGTTGTACACTGGACCTCCCGAGAAGGGGCAACCAGTAGCGAACCCCTATACAGGGGCTGTCTGGTGCAGCAACAGAGGGCCTAAATGTACGACAGCCAGGAACTAGCGGTGATAGTCTCCACAGACTGGTATAATCTCTCAGTGTCCAGTGCTGGTGTGCTCGGATGTGACAGCCCTGTGATGGAAACTCGGACTTGGCAGCATGGAGGTGATGGCTCTGACGTGGCAGCACGAAGGTGTTGGCTCAGTCATGGCAGCATGGAGGTAATGGCTCTGTCGTGGCAGCATTGAAGTAGTGGCTTGGATGTTGCAGCATGGAGGTAGTGGCTCGGATGTGGCAGCACGGGGTAGTGGCTCAGATATGGCAGCACGGAGGTAGTGGCTCTGACGTGGAAGCATGGAAGTAGTGGCTTGGATGTTGCAGCATGGAGGTAGTGGCTCGGATATGGCAGCACGGGGTAGTGGCTCGGATGTGGCAGCATGGAGGTAGTGGCTCGGACGTGGCAGAACGGAGGTAGTGGCTTTGGACATGGCAGCACAGAGGTGGTGGTAGAGAGCAGGCTCTAGGACAAGACAGAGGTTATGCACACAAGACTGGTACAAGGACACAATAGCAGGACTAGACACAGTTACATGCAGAGTCCTGAGGACTATCAATGCACTAAAAGGCAACGTTGCCCAGGTGCCTCCTGTTAGGGAAGGCAGACTTAAATACCTCTAAGGTAACAGGTGACCTCAGGGATAGATTTCGGGTAATGGGTTGCTGGCCCTTTAAGAAAGGGGGCGTGACCGCGTGCACCCTACGGGCACTCCCAGAAGCACTACGCGTGGCCTAGAATCAGGAGGATTGCTATGGCAGACCTTGGGGCAGGAAAGGAGTGAATAGAGCTGCCGGGCAGGTGAGAGGGAGGGCACCGCCGGCGGGAACGTGCGGGGATACCATGCTGGGACCGGAACCAGGCGCTACAGTGTGAAGAATAGAGATGAGCGGACCCGGTTCGGTGGGTTCAGTCGGACTTTAGATAAAGTTCGGTTTAGGACCAGACCTTGACCTGAATCCCAATGGAAGTCACTAATTGGGCAGGTCAGGTCTCCGCCCACATGCTGCCAGCCATAAACAGATCACTTCCAGCGACAGAGGGCCAGGTTTTTCCATTATTTATTTGTTTGGTACACAATACATCCGCTCATATTATTGATATCCCCAGTATGTGCCATTCAAGCACCACAAGTGGCTCACTCTGGGCTGAGCACTGAGTGTCCCCGAGGACAGCGATGCTCACGCGAGCAGTTTGCATACGTAAAACTCCCAAACGCCGAACCTGAACTCTTGGGGGGTTTTTATGTAAAATTTGTTTTGGTATGAATACCGAACCTTGGGTTTGCTTATCTCTAGGGCAGAACTTTTTGAGACTTAACTACTTTCTACTTTTCAGATCAAGATGGTTATTCCAGTTTATCCTCGGCCTTTGGAGAGACCGCTGTGGTGAGAGAGGACTCAATAGAGTCCGTTGCTGATGGCTGCGTCTATAGAGTCAACAACAAGTACGACAGAAAAAGAGACCCCTACCTATCAGGAAAAATTGTAAGTGCGGCACGAAGAGAAGTGGGGAAGAGAAAGAGCTATAGCGTCACCAGCGCCAACTGTGAACATTTTGTGACAGAGCTACGATATGGCACTGGCTACTGTGACCAGGTAATTTATGGGATGTTTTGATTTCTTGCAAGGTTCATAAAATATAGGGACAAATTTATTAGCGTATGTGTGCATTGATTTTGGCAGAACATATTTCAAATTTCGAGCAAAATGTGACATTTACTTTTAGACCTATTTATTAAAAGTGTAAATGGAACCTGTCCCGTGATACATACAGCCCAATCAGAGAAGAGAAGCTGAGCAGAATGATATACAGGTTTATTGGAAAAGATTCAGCACATCTTTTATTTTCTGCATTGAAATCCCTGGTGTTTCTATGCATTAGTCCAGTGGGCGGACCTACTAGTGATTGACAGTTATGTCTGAATGCACATGCATACAGGGAAGCCTGTCAGTCACTAGTAGGCCCACCCACTGGACTCTGCAAGTTTTACTGAAATGTTTCCCATAAGAATATACACCGGAGATCAAAATTAGAGAGCAACACACAATTTCCTAAATGTTAAGGTCATTGTGTCTTCCTATGTGATTATATCCTAACATGAGGAAACTAGCAGTATTTTAAGCTGATTTTATAAGTTGAATTTATTCCAAAGCACATAATAAAAATGTAAATGAGATAAATGAAAAAGAACACTGATCAAAATTAAAGAACACTTTCAGATACCTGCAAGTTATTGGTGTTCATCTGGCACCTGGTGATAATTTCCTTAATCATCTGACAAACCCTATGTAACTGGCAGCCTAACTTTCCAGTTTGCACTGACTTTGCAAAAATGATGTGCTGTTCCAAAGTGACTGAAACCCTCCGGCAGCAGGTTGTCCAGATAAAGGCCAATAGGGGGATCTAATCATCCACAGCAAGAGACGATGGTCATTCCAAGTCTATGATTTTGAGAATATTACATCTTTACAACATCAAAAACTCTTTCAAATCACCCAAGAACGCTGGTTGTCTTTGAAAGACAAATGCAAGAGAGGACAGGATAATGCAGAGACTCTCCATAAGTAATTGTTTTAACACTGCATCTGGAATTGCTCATCAGTTCAGTACTGAACAAGGTAAGGGTTAGGTAAGGGTCTGTCTCGTCATACAGTGTCACAACGTTTAAGAGCATTTGGACTGAAAACCTCTCATTAGCAGAAAGAACCAAAAGGCTAGACTCACCTTTGGTGAGGAGCATGTTGTGTGGACAGAGGAGAAGTGGTCCACAGCTCATTTTAGTGATGAAAGCAAGTTTAATTAATTTGGGTCTGATGGGAAACATTATGTTTGTCAAAAAACTGGTGAAAGACTGAACTCAAAGTGTGTTAAGAAGTCAGTGAAACATGGTGGAGGAAGTGTCATGGTTTGGGGATTGTTTCTGCAACAGGAGTTGGACCCCTCATACAGCTACATGGCAGAGTGAATGCAAATGTAAATCAGAGCCTTCTTCAACAACACGTGGTTCCTTACTTGCATTCATCACTCAATCAGCCAGCAATTTTCATGCAGGACAATGCCCCCTGTCACGCAGCAAAACGGGTAAAGTAGTTTCTAGCAACAGAAAACACTGAAACAATGAAATGTCCACCCACAGTCCTGATCTAAACCCAATAGAAAACCTCTGGAAAATCCTTGGTGAAAAAATTATGGCCCAGAAACCCACAACAGTCAAAGAACTGTGGAAGAGACTGGAAGAAAAGTGGACCAAAATCACACCAGAGCAGTGTGAGAGACTAGTGATGTCTTGTGGCTGCAGATGTGCTGAAGTTATTCAAAGCAAAGGCCTGTACACGTCCTACTGATTGGTGACTGTTGTTACCTTCAGTAAATTCACTTATCTTTCTCTGTGCTACAGTTATTGTTGTTCTCTAATTATGATCATCACGTTTTGTGCAAAATAAAGGTTTTATGGTGATAAACTTTGGATCTTTTGTAAAACACTGTTCTAGTGGCATGGTGCACCTCTTACAAAAAAAAAAATCAAATGTTCATCACTGTAGATTACATTTTTTTTCCTGAAAAAAACCCCAAGTAATCATACATTGTTCTCTAATTTTGATCTCCAGTGTATTTAAGTCTGATCAATTCCTCCTGCTATATAACATCTTGCTTGCAAATCAGAGTCCATCATCAACATGACAGAATCCCTTTTAAATCACTGCTTGCATAGGTGGGGAATAGCTTAGCTACAAATGCAAGTGGTTTAAAAAACACACTTGGTGTCACGGTTCCGCTGTGTGGAGCATTTTGCATTTGAAAATGCTCTGCTATGTGTCTTGTGCACTTGCTAACAGGTTGTCTTTCAGCACAAGGGTCCACGCTGGTTCTGGGAGGAGCTTTCACAGATGCGCCTCATTCCTGGTGATTCTGTTTCTTTACTGGGCTTGCTCGGTCTGTACTTCGCCAGTTGTACTTCCTCTTTGCTCTGTGTGCTCTTGGCTCTTGTTTGGTGTAAGTGTTCTGATCTTGGCTTCTGACCTCGGACCTCTTCCTGACCACGTCTCTGTCTGCTCCTTGAACTTTATATGTTACCTCTTGGCTTCTTACCTCGGACCTCTTCCTGACCACTTCTCTGTCTGCTCCCTGAACCTTATACGTTACCTCCCGGCTTCCGACCTCGGTCTTCTTCCTGACCACTTCTCTGTCTGCTCCCTGAACCTTATACGTTACCTCCCGGCTTTCGACCTTGGACCTCTTCCTGACCACATCTCTGTCTGCTCCCTGAACCTTATACGTTACCTCCCGGCTTCCGACCTCGGACCTCTTCCTGACCACTTCTCTGTCTGCTCCCTGAACCTTATACGTTACCTCCCGGCTTCCGACCTCGGACCTCTTCCTGACCACGTCTCTGTCTGCTCCCTGAACCTTATACGTTACCCTTGGTTTACAATGTCTGTGTATTAGACAGGATTAGTATGTCTGTCCCATAGTTGTGCAATGAATTTAGGATGATAGAATAATTTACATCAAACAATGTCATGATTATTCCTTGCTTATTATTACAGTGGGAGAATAATATAGTTACAGGGGCAATATTCTCCAGCTATACTATTCTTGCATTGTAATAACAAGATCATCCTAAAAATAATCTTAGATGCCATTTACTAGCAAAGTTACAGTTTGTACAAAGCCTGAATAACTCCTTTAATCCAGAATAGACCTTAAAGTAAACTTAGAACTGGTGAAGAAATCATTCATAAATGCAGAAATCCCATACAGACGAACTAATAATGGGCAAATGAGCGTTTGTATTCAAAATGCTAGTTTGTTGGGTTATATCATATTATCAGCAGAACAGCAGACTATGTAAAGTTCCATTATTTGGAGGTAGTTTGACTTGTATTTGCAGTATCTTGGCTGGTGGAAAACTACAATATTTGTTTTTTGTACCCAATAGGTAGACAATGCAAAAATGTACGCCACTGGAGGGCTTATTGGAATGGCAGCGGTTGCTGCTGTGGCATTAGTTGCGACACAAAAAAATCGGCAAAAGAAATATTGAGATACTTGGACGTCAGGATGGAGGACCTCACTGCAGAAGACTCACACATTTCAGTAGAATTATGATGACATTCCAGAAACTGGATCAACAAAGCAAAACCAAATCTATATGAATTGTAATGTTTCTTTTGTATGAAAATTAATATATTCTTTGGGTTATTATTGGAAGCAGTGATCAGGGTGCAGTGGTTCCTCAGGTTACAATATTTTCAATGTACCATCGTCTTTCTTGGATCATTGACATAGCGGGATAGTGTCATGATTCTGCTCAACGGTGCACTTCTCTCCTGCAGAGCCTATGCTGGGCCTTGCATTTTTCCCCGGTTCCTGGTCGAATCCTGTGTGCTGTGGGAGGGTTCTGTTCTTTAGAGACTCGTTCGGGGTGATTGCTCCGCTTTATCTGGGAGCGGTTTCACCCGGAGCGCCGCCAGTGATAGTTCCTGATTTGCAGTGCACATCTCTGGTTCCCGTAAGTCTCTGACCTGACCTTGACCCACTACCTAGTTCCGCTGTTACCTCCTGACTTCATTCCCTGACTCCCTGACCTCGGCTAGTTTCCTGACTCCAGCTCTGCTCGCTCCCTTATACTTACGTGACCTCTCTGTTTACCAACCCCGGCTCATCCCCTGACTCCGGCTCTACTCGTTCCTTTTGTAATTTACGTTATCTACTGGCTTTTGACCCCTGGCTTATTTCACTGCCCCTCACTAGGTGTGTCTAGCGACATCTAGTGTACAAAGGCGGCAGATCCACTCCACTAATGTGCCTGGTGACACCTAGTGCTTTGGTGTCTTATTACACCTGGGTTCTTGTCATCACAGATATCTCTCCCAATCAGCATGGGCATTTCACTGATATTTTGTATTGGAAAACTGCATACACTCATTGCCTTTTAACACTACAGTCTGGTAGTACATGCATTGTATTGCCCTTTATCTGTGCCAGGAGAGTTGCCTATTTGTACAGACAAAATTGTGCCATTCTGCCCAGAGTAGGCCCGATTCATCAAGACTGGCGTAGCACACCCTCGCACTATACCAGTCTTACTGGGTTCAAGGTGCCGAAGCCATTAAGTGGCATGGACACAATCAATTTGGCACATCTTATAAGTGGCGTACGCTCCGTTCTCCTCGCCAGAAATGCTACTAGAGTCAAAGATGAGTTGCATGTCTGGCATAGCTAATGCCACCTCATTTAATAAATGTGATGCTCATTTTGGCAGAGCTGATTCATCCTAGATTCCTAGTATGAAAAAGGGAAAAGTTGCAAAATTTATGAGATTGATGTTTCAAAGCTTTTAAGACCGTATTCTGGCATCCAAGCTTTACTGAATCAGACACAGTGTCTTCTGTACCAAACCCTGAGGATGCACCTGTCTTCCTTACCTAAGAGATTTACCTATTCCAACAGCTATTTCTGGCTTTGTGTGATGACTCACGTTCGCCATATTAGTTATATGCATGCTTAACTTTAAGCCTCTTTTTTACATCATTTTGAGGTGACAGTTTGGAAACTTTGCAACTACAGTAGTTACCAGTTTTGCATTATGGTCTTAAAGTTTTTATCTTACAATTTTTGTTCCAGAAGAAATTAATACTATAATTTAAGGGGCTGGTGGACACAGACAAAGAAGGGCGACTGTGCAAGAAAAACATATGGGCCCTATGCAGTGTAAGAGCTCATCATAATGCACAATCCCGCCTTCTTTGGAGGTAGAAATGGGTCCCCTAAACTCTTGGGTGGCTGCACCAATGATATATCGGCCCCTGACTGTAATGTGGGCGGCACACGAGACGATATATCGTGCGATATGTCGTCGGCGTCACGTCGTAAGTGACACATATAAGGCATCGTTAGTTATATCGTAGCGTGTGACAGCTACGAACAACGGTGAATGAGCAAAAATACTCACCTTATCGTTGCTCGTTGACACGTCGTTCATTTTAAAAAAGTCGTTTCTTCTTCTCTTCGCCGGTTGTTCATCGTACCCGGGGTAGCACATATTGCTCCGTGTGACACCCTGGGAATGATGAACACAGCTTACCTGCGGCCGCCGGCAATGCGGAAGGAAGGAGGTGGGCGGGATGTTTACGTCCCGCTCATCTCCACCCCTCCACTTCTATTGGCCGGCTGCTGTGTGACGTCGCTGTGACGCTGAACGTCCCTCCCCCTTCAGGAAGTGGATGTTCGCCGCCCACAGCAAGGTCGTTAGGGAGGTAAGTACGTGTGACGGGGGTTAACGACTTTGTGCGCCACGGGCAACTAATTGCCCGGGACGCACAAACGACGTGGGCGGTTGCGATCGCTCTTACGATCGCACGATAGATCATCTCGTGTGACGCCCGCATAAGGCTATGTTCACCTTTATTTTTGGACACTCCATCTGTAGGAACAAACAAATGGATTGATCCATAGCATAGCTGTGCAAACAAAACCATTGATTAATATGGGATCCATCTGGATTCCATTATGTGTTTTACAACAGTCTATAAGCGTATAGCTGCTCTAATGGCTTAAGGTGTAAGGCCCTGTGCGCACACTGCGGATTTACCGTGGATTTTGCCCCGGATTTGTCATGGAATTGCTGCAGAAAATGTGTCTAACATTGCTGCAGTCATTCCCCAGCAAATCCTATGGGTTTGAAAAAAATGCTGTTCGCACACTGCGATTTTTCATACCCACGGATTCACCTGTGGATTTTCCACTGCGGAATTAATGAGCATGTCACTTCTTTTCCGCAAGTACCTGTGGTTTTTGCCATAGATAATGTTAAGAATCGCGGGGACCAATCTGCGGAAAATCCACGTTAAATCCGCTGTAACTCCGTGGCAAATCGCGGCAAAAACGCGGGTGCGGTTTTACCGCGGCTGCGGGATTCTTTTAGAGGGTCCGTATTTTTCTTAAAAAAAGGCACTTTCTAGTGCGCACATAGCCTTAAGAAGTAAAAAGCAATATAATAAAAAAGAATAACTCTGGCACTCTATTTGAAGCTGCAAAAAAGGAAAAGGTGCCTACTTTAATTTTTAGAATTCAATATATGCTCTTCTATGGTACTCATAATATTTGTGTTCATTTTATAGACAGTCCTTGATTCTCAGGCTGCTCATTATATCTGCTTGAGCAAAATTCTATTCCCAGGTACATACCGTGTACTTTTCTCTACGGTGCGGTCAAGCTACATGGCTTCCATTGCATATATACCTATCATTGCTGTGTTATGTATCATTACGCTTTTGTCCCTTGTGTAATTTCTCCATCCATATGTTGTTTGCTTATGTAAATGTGGCGCCCCTGACCTGGTCAGGCACCACTGAGTACTGCACCCATGCTGGGGACAGTACAATACAGGTAATCCAGATGGCTGACTGGGGTGTGGAACACAGGCGCATAGTGATCAGGTCTCACACATGTACCCATGAGAGGACCCCTGGGGATCCCAGGAGGGGGCAAGCCTTCACCTTCACTGGAATAGTGGAGGGGGTAGAGCCTCCATCTCCTCTCAAGGGGTGTGGTAAGAGAGTCTGGTTGCTAGGTGGCGTAGGCAAGAACAGGAGAGGAGGGGCAGTGAGTCAGTTAGAGCAGAACTCCATAGGGCTCAGTGAGGAGCAGACCTGTGGGGCTGTTGCTGTCTAACAGCGCCCGCGCAGTGGCTACAGACGGGGGAGAACGGTCAACTAGGAGTGCTGCCTGAAAGCCAGCTTCAGCTAGAGAGTGCAACGGAGTGGGAAATAAGGAGACTGCTAGAGAGCACCAGGCCCAACCGGGCGGCAGATCCCGAAGCGGGGATAGATTCAACTTTCTTCTGCTAAACCTGCCGGTGTGGGGCTCTTAAAGCCCACACCACAACACTACAAAAGCCGCAGCCACGTAACCGCAAGTTAGGGCCCATAGGTCATAGGAGGCAAGAGGCTGGAGTGGCCTGGTCCGGGGAACAAGCACACGGCAAACGAAGGGGAGAGAGGCTTCAGCATCTTCCCTGGGTGACCCCCATAGGGACTCAAAGTCGGGGTTACCCCAAACCACCAAGGGCTAAGGAAGGCGAGTCAGTAGTCACCCTCATGAAGTCAGCCTGAAGGATACCTGGTTCCTACCTGGTTCATCTCAGCTACGCCCGGGTTACTCACCCTGCCACCTGAAGTGAGTAAAAACCCTGAAAGACATCCTGCCTGTGTGGTCATTCTGCGACTTGTGGTACTACAAACCTACACAGGGCCCTGGGGCTTGCCTCACTCTCAGGAGGCTCCTACATCTAACTGCACACACCATCAGCTCCAGGCGACCCTCAACTTGCAGTGGCGGTCCCTACTGGCCGCAATACTGAGAGTGGCGTCACGATCAAAACAGAAGATTTCCTACCAGTGACGGAGATCCAGCAACGTGGAGTCCCTGAAGGTATGCACCGACACCGACACAACACCTGTGGGGCTTCACATAATCCTTACACAACGCATAATATTTTTTTCTTTTGTTGATATACCCTCATATTTTGTAATTTCTTTTGTATTCAGGTGAAAAAAAACCCTTGACAAAGGTTTTGTATAAGCCGAAACATCGGTTGATTTTTGTTTATTTTATTTGTATACTTTTTTTCCCAAAATTAAAGTGGACACCTTTTCCTTTTTTCGCATCTTCAAATTGTTTATTCTGTTTTAGAACAGAAGTGAAAGCGTCAAATAGAAGGAAACACGTCGTGCAGAAATTGTTTCTTCATTTTAAAATCAGAACGACCAAACGTGAATGTAGACTTTATCTATATTGTGTAGTTTATGCCTTACGATGTTGACTTCAAGTGCCTTCACATCCTGAGAACATCGGAAACAAGGAAGTTCCATTTACCACCAATGTCTTACCATTTCCTTTCTAAAACCTTATGTGGTTACTGTAACCTTTACCCTTACTTACAAAGCTCCTTAGCACTTGTTATTAATATCTTAATCCATTGAGAGCAAATAAAAATACAATTAATATTTAAAGGGTGGATATTTAGCCTGCAGTTCTGTCCAACGTTGGTGGACTTAAGGTGCATCTACACGTCACAAGAACGCTCGTAGAACTTCTGTAGGTTTATGGCTGCTATGCTGTTACCTTACATGGGATACAACTTTATATAAGCACAAGAGCACAATCTCCACATCCTTTATATTTCGAACCAATGTTCAGATAGATGTCTTGTGTCCCTATAGAATACGTATTCAGTTTAAAGGGAACCATCCAGCAGTATTTTCATATATAAAGTAAAGCCAGTGCTATACTGGTGCTAGGATGCTGAATGTAAGCATCGCTTTTTTTCTACGATTGGATATTTTATTTCAAAAATATGTGCAAGTAAAGTTACAGAAATGATTGACAGGTACAACAGGAAGGGAATATGTGGGTCGGGTTTAGCTATCCCGCCCCTGGAAGGAAGGCCAGACAGGCAGACAGAGGTGGAAATAGATAGCAAGACCCGACTCACATATTCCTTTCCTCTTGCACCTGTCAATCCAATAGCAGTGCTTTGGTGGAACTTTACTCGCACATATTTCTGAAATAACACATCCAATCTCAGAACAAAAGCTATGCTCACATTCAGCATCCTAGCACCAGTATAGCACTGGTTTCACTTTATATATGAAAATCCTGATGGTTGGTTCCCTTTAAGGCTACTTTCACACTTGCGTTGGACGGCTTCCGTAGCATTGTGTTGTGTGACGGATGCAACGGATGCGTTGCATGTAGTGGCACAACGGATGCAACGGATCGTACAAAACAACGGAAAGCTTTTTTTTATTTTTTATTTATTATTTTTTTTTCTTCTTTACAGTTTTACCGGCAGCAGACTATAGTGAACGATCAGCTGATCGCTCTCAATAGCCGGCGGCCGGGCGATCAGCTGAGCGCTCTCACATTCCGGCGGCCGGTCACTCAGCTGATTGCTCTCACATGCCAACGGCCGGGCGCTCAGCTGAGCGCTCTCACATGCCGGCGGCCGGAGCGATCAGCTGAGCGCTCTCACATGCCGGCAGCCGGGCGATCAGCTGAGTGCTATCACATGCCGGCGGCCGGGCGCTCAGCTGATCGCTCTCACATGCCGGCGGCCGGGCGCTCAGCTGATTGCTCTCACATGCCAGCGGCCAGGCGCTCAGCTGAGCGCTCTCACATGCCAACGGCCGGGCGCTCAGCTGAGCGCTCTCACATGCCGGCGGCCGGAGCGATCAGCTGAGCGCTCTCACATGCCGGCAGCCGGGCGATCAGCTGAGTGCTATCACATGCCGGCGGCCGGGCGCTCAGCTGATCGCTCTCACATGCCAGCGGCCAGGCGCTCAGCTGAGCACTCTCACATGCCAACGGCCGGGCGCTCAGCTGAGCGCTCTCACATGCCGGCGGCCGGAGCGATCAGCTGAGCGCTCTCACATGCCGGCAGCCGGGCGATCAGCTGAGTGCTATCACATGCCGGCGGCCGGGCGCTCAGCAGAACGTTCGGCCACCGAGAAACAAAATAAAGTTTCTGTGATTTAAAAAAAAAAAAAAAGAGCATGCGCAGTGAAAAATAAAGGTTTCCGTCGCTCAAAAAAAGTTACATGATGCGTTCATTCCGCTGGACGCAGCGTCAAAATAACGGCGCTGTGTCGTCCAGCGGATGCAACGCAGACACTTGCATTACAGTGCGTTGTCCATACAAGTCTATGGAGAATAGCGCAGTGCGTTAACGGACTGCGCTATTCTCCATAGTGACGGACTCCGCTGAACACAAGTGTGAAAGTACCCTAAGGGCGGCTTTGCACGTTGCGATATTGCACATACGATGTCGATGGGGTCAAATCGAAAGTGACGCACATCCGGGGTCGCAGTTGATATCGCAACGTGTAAAACCTTTTTGATACGATGAACGAGCGCAAAAGCGTCGTTATCGTATCATCGCTGCAGCCTCCGACATTTCCATAATGCCGGTGCAGCGACAGGTACGATGCTGTTCCTCGTTCCTGCGGCAGCACACATCGCTGTGTGTGAAGCCGCAGGAGCGAGGAACTTCAACTTACCTGCCGCCGGCTGCAATGAGAAGGACGGAGGTGGGCGGGATGTTTACATCCTGCTCATCTCCTCCCCTCCGCTTCAATTGGCCGCCTGCCGTGTGACGTCACTGTGACGCCGCACGACCCGCCCCCTAAGGAAGGAGGCGGGTCGCCGGCCAGAGGGACGTCGCACGGCAGGTATGTGCGTGTAAAGCTGCCGTAGCAGCGGGACTATCGCTGCAGCATCGGTAACACATTGTTACCGATGTTGCAACGTGCAAAGCCCACCTAAGGCTGTTTTCACCAATCACTTGTGACACTTTCTTGCACTGTTGATTATTTTCTCTAATTACACACAAACCCATAAAGATTCACAGATCCATACAGACATCAGTTTTAAATATGGATCCAGGTATCAGGTCCGTGAGAATTAGAGTGAATCCTATTCTCATCCATTTTGCAGATCAGACTCTGCCATCAAAATTAAGGAAGATATGTCCTTTATATTTCAGAGTTCCAACTATGTTTCATCCATTTTAACTGATCCACTGCTAAGAGTCAATACATAAAAAAATCAGTTTTTCAAAACAGATGAGGAAAAAAAAGAATGCCACTCATATGAAAAATGTACGACACGGGACAATTGCTCAGTTTTATACCAAGGGCAAAAAAGGAACGGATGTGTAATTTAGACTTAAGCCCACCATACACATTGGATGGCTATTGGCCAAATAATAGTTTGGCCGGCAACTATCTCGGCCATCTAGCACATTTGGTCAAGAGTTCCTTTGTTCTCTTTATTGCTAGACCTGTCTGGCAGCAGCTTATCTCTGGGAGACCATATGATTTGAAACCGGTCATTCCAGATTGATATTTTCCAACAACAAATTGTCTGAGGCCCCCATACACATTACACTATCAACCAAACCTGTTGATCTTGGCGGATTCCACTGACATTAGTACAATGTTTATGGAGGCTTCAGTTCAATTGCAGCAGAATGCTTCTTTGGAGGGTTAGGCTATCGTGCCCGTTATCGACTATTGGTAAGCAGTTTTCCTTTGGATGTTGAGATTGGCAGCAATCCTGTGTGTGATTGGTTCACCAACAGGTCCATTACTGTTCACAGCATTCTGCATCTTTTTTGCCAAGGCCGTAAGGTAGGGAGTCTCAAGAACCACAGGAGCCATTGGCATAGCAGTTCATCTTGCCCTTTTGAGATTAGGGCATTTGGGGACCGGGTCTATTGGAAGTACCTGATGTGAAACCCAAGACTTGGGATATTTTTGGACACCACATATAGACTTCAGTACAACTTCGGATAAGTCCTTGCGCCAATGACCCAAGTTTTCCACTGGCATAAAAGGGTTTTTGTATTGGTAAGAAAAGCAGTCACTGTCCTCAGGCATCTCTGCTGAATCAATGACGTCTCTCGGGAATTATTGACTAAAGGCCGCTTTACACGCTGCGACATCGCTAGCCGATGCTAGCGATGTCGAGCGTAATAGTACCCGCCCCCATCGTACGGCCGATATATGGTGATCGCTGCCGTAGCAAACATTATCGCTACGGCCGCGTCACACGGACTTACCTGCCTAGCGACGTCGCTGTGACCGGCGAACCACCTCCTTTCTAAGGGGGCGGTTCGTTCAGCGTCACAGCGATGTCACTAAGTGGCCGCCCAATCAAAGCGGAGGGTCGGAGATGAGCGGGGCGAACATCCCACCCACCTCCTTTCTTCCTCATTGCTGGCAGGAGGCAGTAAGGAGATGTTCCTTGTTCCTGCGGTGTCACACGTAGCGATGTGTGCTGCCGCAGGAACGAGGAACAACATCGTTACTGCAGCAGCAACGATAATTGGGAAGAGGGCGGCATGTCACTGATTAGCGATTTTGAACGTTTTTGCAACGATTCAAAATCACTAATAGGTGTCACACGCAACGACATCGCTAACGCAGCCGGATGTGCGTCACAAATTCCATGACCCCAACGACATCGCTTTAGCGATCTCGTAGCGTGTAAAGCCACCTTAAGCCTCCATCACTATTCACTGTTGTCCATCATGGTGCATTTTAGCAAGTGACTGAGAGGAGCTGATAATAATTGATCACCCAGCACCTGCTTTGGACAGATTTAGCCTTTTTGGACAACCTGTTGTGTAGCATCTGCAGCCCAACTATAAACTAATGCACTGTGTCACCCTCACATTAACTGAAGCAGCACAGCTTTCCTCATATATTGAAGTGGTGTGGCCCTGTGGGTGCGTGGCATCATTAGTACTCCCTGCGCCATGTATCACCTTTAAGGGAACCTGTCATGTAAGATAAAAATGCTATAAATCTGAAGATATGGGGTTAAGTAGCAAGTTAATGGTGTTCTGATATAATGCGACTGGAGCACTGAGCTGTCACGACATGACTAAGGGAAGGCTGGCATATGGGGCAACACACAATAAAACAAGGGGTACATCGATGACACTATAACAATGGTGGACCCTACTAGCGCTAATGAGAGGGAAGATGGGACACCTCCTGTTCTCACCTGCAGCTGTACCCTGCATTTCTAGCCAGTCCCTATACAGACTCCGCACCTGTCGCCGAACAGGATACATGAGACCCTGGCAGACCCTGTAACAAACCTGTCTAGTGAGCTGGCAGGTGAGGGACGCTAGCTTCACCGCTGCACTAACACAACATCAGGGAAAGGAAACACAGACAGGGGAGAGCAACAAATAACAAAGGTCTAACATACAGCTGTAGTCAGAACCAGGATTGCAACCTACTCAGCAACTTGCGATAAGGGCTCCACCAGCTCCTTCCACTTCAAGGCCTAGCTTCCAAATGGATGAGAATAACCGGCACACTTCACAGGAAGAAGACGGTATATATAGGGATTGAGCATGGTCTCAAACCGGAAGCATCTGAGGAGAGTTAATGAAAATGCTTCTGGCAAGGAGAAACTGACATCAACCCTTAAGGGGGCTTTACACGCTACGATATCGTTAATGTTTTATCGTCGGGGTCACGTTGTTAGTGATGCACATCCGGCGTAATTAACGATATCGCAGCGCATGACACGTACCAGCAACCTTAAGCAACCTCAAAAATGGTGAAAATCGTCCCAAACTCAAAAATCGGTAAGTGTTGTTTTTCGTTGTGGTTCGTCGCTCCTGCGGCAGCACATATCGCTGTGTGTGACACCACAGGAGTGAGGAACGTCTCCTTACCTGCCGCCGGCCACAATGCGGAAGGAAGAGGTGGGCGGGATGTTTACATCACGCTCAGCTCCGCTCCTCCGCTTTGATTGGCCGGCCGCTTAGTAACATCGCAGTGACGTCGCTGTGATGCCGAACGTCCCTCCCCCTTGAGGGAGGGATTGTTCGGCAGTCACAGCGCCGACGCCGACCAGGTAAGTGCGTGTGACCCTGCCTTAGCGATAATGTTCGCTGCGGCAGCGATCACACGATTTCGCTTGCACGACGGGGGCGGGTACTTACTTGCTCGATATTGCTAGCAGTAGCATGTAAAGCCCCCTTTAGCTCGCCAAAGGAAAGGAGACTACATTTATTATACACCGTGTGCAGAATTATTAGGCAAGTTGTATTTTAGAGGATTTATTTTATTGATCAACAACTATGTTCTCAATCAACCCAAAAGACTCATAAATATCAAAGCTTAATATTTTTGGAAGTTGGAGTGGGGTTTTTTAGATTTGGCTATCTTAGGAGGATATCTGTTTGTGCAGGTAACTATTACTGTGCAGAATTATTAGGCAACTTAATAAAAACCAAATATATTTCCATCTCACTTGTTTATTTTCACCAGGTAAACCAATATAACTGCACAAAATTTAGAAATAAACATTTCTGACATGCAAAAACAAAACCCCAAAAAATTTGTGACCAATATAGCCACCTTTCTTTCTGATGATACTCAACAGCCTACCATCCATAGATTCTGTCAGCTGCTTGATCTGTTTACGATCAACATCGTGTGCAGCAGCCATCACAGCCTCCAGACACTGTTCCGAGAGGTGTATTGTTTTCCCTCCCTGTAAACCTCACATTTTATGAGGGACCACAGGTTCTCTATGGGGTTCAGATCATGTGAACAAGGGGGCCATGTCATTATTTTTTCTTCTTTTAGACCCTTACTGGCCAGCCACGATGTGGAGTAGTTGGATGCATATGATGGAGAATTGTCCTGCATGAAAATCATGTTTTTCTTGAACGATACCGACTTCTTCCTGTACCACTGCTTGAAGAAGTTGTCTTCCAGAAACTGAAAGGAGGCCTGGGAATTGAGTTTCACTCCATCCTTAACCTGAAAAGGTCTCACCAGTTCATCTTTGATGATACCAGCCCATACCAGTACCCCACCTCCACCTTGCTGGCGTCGGAGTGGAGCTCTCTGCCCTTTACTGATCCAGCCTGTGGCCCATCCATCTGGCCCATCAAGAGTCACTCTCATTTCATCAGTCCATAAAACCTTTGAAAAATCAGTTTTAAGATATTTCCTGACCCAGTCTTGACGTTTTATCTTATGTTTCTTGTTCCAAGGTGGTGGTTTTTCAGCCTTCCTTACCTTGGCCATGTTCCTGAGTATTGCACACCTTGTGTTTTTTGATACTCCAGTAATGTTGCAGCTCTGAAATATGGCCAAACTGGTGGCAAATGGCATCTTGGCAGCTTCACGCTTGATTTTTCTCAATTCATGGGCATTTATTTTGCGCCTTTTTTGCCCAACACGCTTCTTGCGACCCTGTTGGCTATTTGCCATGAAACGCTTGATTGTTCGGTGATCACGCTTCAAAAGTTTGGCAATTTCAAGACTGCTGCATCCCTCTGCAAGACATCTCACAATTTTGGACTTTTCAGAGCCCGTCAAATCTCTCTTCTGACCCATTTTGCCAAAGGAAGGAAGTTGCCTAATAATTAAGCACACCTTATATTGGGTATTGATGTCATTACATCACACCCCTCCTCATTACAGAGATGCACATCACCTGATTTACTTAATTGGTAGTTGGCTCTCAAGCCTATACACCCTGGAGTAGGACAACATGTATAAAGAGTATCATGTGATCAAAATACTTGTTTGCCTAATAATTCTGCACACAGTGTAAAGAGCCTTACATAGCAATCAAAGGCTTTATCCTTGAACCTTTCACTAGTCTCATACTGCAGAGAGATGGTAGTGACATGAGCGCTCCACTGCCAGGAGGAAATTAACTTTATTCCCCCCAGATGCCTCAAGCTTTCAGGTATAGAGGCACAGCTGAATTCACTGCTCAGTATATAGGGAGCTTCGGCAGTAACCGCTCTCCTGCACTGACTGACAGCCGGTTCTACATTAGGGCTGGCTGTCAGTCAGTGCCAGGATGTGGTTACAGCAACCATTCGCTATGCACCGAGTGGTGAATGAAGCTGCGCTAGATGCTCCCAGCCTGAGGCTGCTGGGGGGAATAAAGTTAATTTCTTCCTGACAGCAGGGCTATCAGTACAGCAGAATGCCTTTAACCTGCAAATTAACCTCATAGCTGCAGATTAATAGCATCTTTTTTACATGACAGGTTCCCTTTAAGAGCAAAGCCTCTTTAATGGAAGATTGATATGTGGTGCCCCTGAGGGTCTGGTCCATACAGGGTACTGCACTCCACTTGAGGTGTAGTACTGATCAAGGATCCAAGGGAGGTCGGTACCGGTTTCATCATACACAACCACATACACACATGGGTTGCCTCTTCGCCACTGGGGACTGGGCTAGGGTCGGGTACCAAAGGGGTTGCTAACAGTGTGGCATTTACAGGATGTCATCACAACTGGGGCCGCAATACAGCTTAGGACCTGGGTAGAGGGAGGAGCGGCCACCAGGGGGAGTTAGGATTCACACACAGAGTAATTTGGGGAGTTCTCCAGCAGGAGTGACAGTGAGCGGACGTCTTTCCCGGTAGCTCCTGAGGGACATAGGGGTTTAACGGTCGCTGTGGAGGATACCGTGTCAGTTCCTCCGGGACCAGTGCAGTTCAGGGTGCAGCACTCTAGTGTGGTGCAATTCCACGTTGCATCACCAGATTCTGCTGGACAGAGAGGTTCTATGCTTCTTCGAACACCCAAATTTCCAGAGCCAAGTGGCACCTAGGACTCCCGGGCCTCGATCACGGTCAGACTCAAGGGGATCCACGCTACTGGCATAGGGAACAGTACTCTACCTAGTATGGAAGGGACTCTAAGTGCTCCAAGCCACAGGGACCCACACTAAAAAGTGCAGTGAGGATGGGCCCACAGACTACCGGACTGGTTCTGACCTCCCATGGATCCGGGATCGACTTGACCCCATCACGGCAGTGACCAGTGCAACCGGGTTGGCAGCTGAAGTTGTCAGTAAACTACACCCTGAACCCGCAGAGACTGTGTCCTTACCGGTGTCGTCGCCCAGCGCTAAGGCGCCGACGGCGATTACCAACCCTCTTCATCCACCCGGGGCCCGCTCCGCCTGTGGGGAGCGACACCATCCCGGCTGCCGTAACACCTGTCCAGGCGAGGAACCCTGCAGCGGCGGCTACTCCCTGGCTTCATACCACATGTGGCGTCACGACAAACTTTCTCAAATACCCCACTTCCCCCAATATTTACTGTATGCCTCGGGGCAACGGAACCAGGCAAGGCTACCCGTGACATCGCCTGACCCGACCCGAAACGGCCCGGCAACGAGTAGGATAACTACCTGCCACGTGGGGCGCTACAGATACAGTTGCAGTGCTGTATTCCGTCGTCATGCTTAGTTGCTACCTTTCAAATTTAGGAATATTTATGAGTGAAACTCTGTACACACTGATCCTGCCATGTACACCAAAATGTAATAAGGATTCTAGCGCCATGGTGGAGATTCAGAACACTGTATTTAGAAAAAGGTTGAACATCTGGAATGGAGTGGCTGTTGGACCGAGGAAGAAAACCTTAACTACTCTGGAAGTTCCACTGAATCAGGTTGCGGAAAAGGGACCACAGAGGAAAAAAGACATTGCACATATCCGCACAGCCCAATTGTAATATCAAACACCTTTATTAGTGCACTTGTACACAATAAAACCAATTAAAAACATGAAGAGTGCAAAACCAACAACCTAGCACCCACAGATATTGTCAAGGAATAAATAAATAACCATACAATTTAAATGTATATTGCCAAAATCAGATAGGTCCGCGTGCCCCTGTTTAGGCAGTTTCATATGTGAACTCGAGTAGACAATAAAAATCACCTAAATAGCAATATAAGGCAATTGTGTCCAATAACAGGTTTTCACAGCACAAAAAAACCCATGCCAGAGTAAAAGGCTTCACATATAAGATGTATAACAATGCATATAATACTGCCCCAAGGGATTCCTGTAAGGACATATGACCATAGAGTGAAATGGAGCCTGAGCCGGTAACAGCCAAAATAGACCCATACAATACAGTACTATCGGCTCAGCCCCACACCCGAAGGTGGCCAACAACCCACCCAGCTGGTAACCCCCAATGAAGGGGTAAGGGGGGCTGTGCCTGCGCCATGACACAGGTGACTGTTTTTTACTTTAAATACCTCTCACCTTCAGTGCTCTTTCACTTCTTCTTTCCCTGACGAAGCCGCAGCGGCGGCAATACGCGTGGGAATCCTTGCACCCAAAGACTTATTGCTACGGTCGGTGTCTCCCTGTTACCAGCCTCCCTGCAGGCACAGCCCCCCTTACCCCTTCATTGGGGGTTACCAGCTGGGTGGGTTGTTGGCCGCCTTCGGGTGTGGGGCTGAGCCGATAGTACTGTATTGTATGGGTCTATTTTGGCTGTTACCGGCTCAGGCTCCATTTCACTCTATGGTCATATGTCCTTACAGGAATCCCTTGGGGCAGTATTATATGCATTGTTATACATCTTATATGTGAAGCCTTTTACTCTGGCATGGGTTTTTTTGTGCTGTGAAAACCTGTTATTGTACACAATTGCCTTATATTGCTATTTAGGTGATTTTTATTGTCTACTCGAGTTCACATATGAAACTGCCTAAACAGGGGCACGCGGACCTATCTGATTTTGGCAATATACATTTAAATTGTATGGTTATTTATTTATTCCTTGACAATATCTGTGGGTGCTAGGTTGTTGGTTTTGCACTCTTCATGTTTTTAATTGGTTTTATCGTGTACAAGTGCACTAATAAAGGTGTTTGATATTACAATTGGGCTGTGCGGATATGTGCAATGTCTTTTTTCCTCTGTGGTTATTCTTAAATTCCATTGCATTGCCAGCACCCCTTTAATTTCTCTATATATGTATATGCTGCTGTGGTGCACTCCTTTCTCCGCTTTTTTTTGCGGAAAAGGGAGTGAAAGCTCTTCGGCCTGTCCTAACTGAACAACAAGTGTGTGGATAAGTTATTTTATAGAAAAACAAAAATACCACTCAAAAAGATGCTGGGTGCAATGCTCACTACAACCTTCCAAAATTTGTTATATATAGGTTCGTAAAAAAGCAAAGGCAGCACTCCAGATCTTCAGGTGTAGAAGTGGACTTTATTGAACGACAACGTTTCGTTCATTACAACCTTTGTCAAGCAACCATATGTGTATTCAGAGGATTTATATACTATTACCCATTCACTACTTAATTAATCATTAACATTTTTATAGAAATATACATAAATACTTCAATGATATTCCATATATACCAGAATTAACTCATACAGTAACAATCACAAATGTATCTAAATACATAATCAATTTTCACATTAGAGTGCAATGTTATTATAAACTGCTTTGATGTCGAAGATTAATAATTCCACACATGGGTAAACGTTAATTCAGGGAGGACAACTCGCCCGCTGTAGAGTAAATGACCATATTCATACGTATGTTAGTGCCAAAACATGGCGTCTAATGCAAATCACTGCTCATGTTACTAAATGTAACTATCGACGAACCAATAAGGAAGGACTTCTTGTTCATTACATAGGCATGCCTGCGTTCTAAAGATTTGAATTTATCAAGCACCATCTTTGGATGGGAGTTTCAAGTGCTACTGTCAAGCGATATTCGGTTCCAGACTCATTAGGTGTAACGGCAACACCAGGCTCTGTTCATACTGCAGAGCCTGACAGGCAACCTGATATCCCCTAGTTGTTCATCCAGGGCTGGGCGTCAGCTGTTTCATGTGCTCTGTTCCTCAGTCCTGCAGGAGTTAATTCCTGCTGACCTGTGGATCTCTGCTAAGAGCTGAAGTTGCTTATTACAAATCACAGCCGTCTCCTTCCTATATAAGATTCTAGACCTTGCTATTCAGAGCCTATTATAGCTTCAGCTTAGCTCCAGCGATTCCGGTCGTAGTGCTCATCTAGTTCATGGTGATCTTTAGTTGCTATTTTGAGTGGTGTGAAAGTTTCCCTGTTGTGCGTTTAATTCCTTGCTTTTTCTTTATTTCCCTGTATACATATAGTCTCTCCTTTGTGTTTTGAGTGCAGTGTGTACACGTTTTCGTTCTCCCTTGTCCGTGTCGTCTCTTTGGGGTTTTGTTATTGTGTTTTCAGCCCGCCCCAAGGGTGTGGGAGTGAGGTAGTAAGATCAGGGCATGGACAGGAGTCAGGGTCACGCTGGGGGCTCGGACCTGGCTACCATCAAGCCTACCTCTGAGATAAGGGACAGCACAGGTTCTCAAGTCTGAGGGCCAGCTTAGGAGCTCCTGTTCTATCATTTCATACCTCGTGACTAGGGATGAGCGAGCAGTAAAACTCTCGGGTGCTCGATGCTCGGATCGAGCGTATTGAAATGCTCGGGTGCTTGACCCGAGCACCGAGCCCAATGTTAACCTATGGGAAATTCGAGCATTTTTCCGGCGGCACCCCTGGGGGTCTGCAGAAAGCCTAAAAATGTCACAAATGTATAAGAACAGTGCTCAAATGACATGGAAACAGCATGGGGAAGACCCCTGTAAGCATTTCTGACTCACAGGTCACTGCTGTAAACAATGTTGTCTGAGTATTAGGGGAGGAAGAATCCTGTGTTCCTCCTCCCGTGTGACATGTGTGACATGCACTTTCACTTAGTAGCATATGTGCAGCAGCTTCTCTCTGCCTGTACATTGGCTGCTAAGCGAAATCAAAAGTGAACAGTAGATGAAAAAATAAATAGCATACTCACCTCTCTGCAGACTCCCAGGACATGTCCGATCGGCTCCAGGACCTCCAGGTAATCAGCTGATGCTGCCACTTGACAGCATCATCTGATCGTTTAAGTCCAGCAGTGATAGGCCGGCTTTTTACAGGCCGGCTGTTAAACAATCAGATGATGAATCAGCTGATCGTTCATAAAAGCCGGCTGGCTTTTTACTGCCCAGCAGGTTTAAATGTTCAGATGATGCCGTCATATGACAGCATCAGCTGCTTACCAGCAGGTCCAGGAGCCAATCAGATGTGTCCCGGGAGTCTGTAGAGAGGTGAGTATAGTTTTTTTTTCTACTGATGCATCGGCTTTTAAACAATAAGCTGATGTGTCATCTTATTCAGGTCCTTGAACCTGACACATCATCTGATCGGTTTGCCTTGCGATCCGATTTTTGTGTCCAGCCAGGTACAACTAGGCAGCTAGGGACAGGAATCCGCAGCACAGGGTGGTTCAAGCTTTCTGGCCACCCCCGCTGCGAATTGCAGTCCACAGCCGCCCTAGAAAATGGCGCTTTCATAGAAGTGCCATCTTCTGGCGCTGTATCCAACTCTTCTAGCGGCCCTGGTAATAAGGGGTTAATACCAGCTTTGTTTTACCAGCTGGTATTAAGCCCGAGATTCTTAATGTTAGGCCAAGTTTGAACCGACTATTAAGAATCTCCAATAAAGGGTTAAAAAAAAGATACCACACAGAGAAAAAATACTTTATTAGAAATAAATACACAGACACACTTTGGGACTCCATCTTTATTACTCCCTCTCACCTCTCCACGATCCTGGTCTTCTGTCTTCTTTCTTCTTCAACCGATGCAGCTCTACTGTGCTATATCAGAAAGCATGGGGGGAGGAAGAATGCTTCTACTCCCCTTGCTGTCTAATCACTCAATGAGTGAGCAGAGACTGCGGGTTGGTAAGCTGTGATTTCACCGCTGCCACAGTAACCTATCGAGCGGGTTACTATAGCAACAGTGATCTTCTGCATGAGCCGGTGAATAGCGGTCCAGATAAACAGGGAGTTAACTCTTGCGGCTCTTGCTTGAGCCAGGTGAATAGCGGCGCCAGTAAACAGGGAGTTAACTCCTGCGGCTCCTGCAGGATGGCTTTGGCATTACAGTGTGTGGCAGCCAATCCCTGCATGTGGGCAAACTCTGTAAAGAGCACCAACATGCAGGGAGGGGGTGCCAAGCATGTGCCCAAGCATCTCGCCGGTACTCGGCGCTCGCCGAGTATCTCGAGTACTGAGATGCTCGGGCGATCACCGAATACTGGCGAGCATGCTCACCCATCCCTACTTGTGACACCTACCTCCAGAGGCACACGCACTGTAAATGGAGAGGTGTTACGAACGTTTCAAGTCTATATACACATTCAATGCGTATAAGGATATAACAAAACGTGGACATCATGAATTATCAGAAGATAAACAACACGTGCTTTTGGTTCCTTAATTTACAGTACTACATTGTTATAGGCTTTTTATAATCGGTCCACACTAAGAAGTCTTGCGGTTAACGCTATCTCTAGAGAAAGCCGCAAACTATCAGAGAAAGGGGAAGTTGTGATCTTCTCAGAGCACATTCTCCTCCCATCTGCACGTAATGTATCGGATCCTGGGAATTGAAATATATTCTCTTATGGTACAAGAAATCCTATATGTACCTTCACTACAGACACTTTATTAAAAAAAAAAAGTTAAAAACCCATAGAGTACATTACAAAAAGTCTAAAAATGAAAAAAAAAAAAAATTTAATAAAGTATATTTTAAAGAAAAATGGATCACTGGGATGAGTTGTCTTTTCTTCCACTAAGGTGCTTTCCATGTGATGTCTGTAGGAATAAAAAATAAAAACATTCAAAATGTATTTTTACAGGGTAAACAAAAATACTTCTTTTTATTCTTTCAGCAATAATAAATTCCACAATTAGATATTGCTTCTACATAAGGAAAAAAATCTTGAGATTGGTGATGGGCGGACTTGCAGATAACCGGGACCGGCGGGTCACTGTTATCTGGTTTTTAAAATCTGGTTCCAGTCTGAATTCCGGTCCCTGTATAAGTCTATGGGGACCAGAATCCATCGATTAAAATTGTTGGTAGAAGGGATAGGGGGATAGGAGCGTGTGTGCTTTAATTACCAAGTATCCGTCATGGCGGTACACTGCTTCCAGGCCGATCACTTCCAGGGCCGATAATTAACCCTCAATGAATATTCACTACTTTCTCTGCCCACCGGCACCTGTGATTGGTTGCAGTCAGAAGCGCCTCCACCCTGAATGGCAGCTATATCGTACAGTAAAAATAAATAAATTAAAAAATTTGCATAGGGTTCCCCCGTATTATGATACCCGGCACAGATAAAGCATACGCCTACAGGCTGCAACTCCCAGCCATGCGCTGATCTTGGCTGTGTATCAAAATAAGAGGAACTGCATGCGGCTTTTTTTTTTAATTACTTAAATACATAATTTTCAAAAAACGATGTACCGTCGCCCAATTTTGATACTTAGCCAAGATAAAGCCAGACAGCTGGGGTTGGTATTCTCACACTTGGGAGGCCTATGGTTATTAGGCCGCCCACCATTAGATGTGACAAGCCCAGCGCTTTACCCGGCTCTTCCTGATTGCCCTGGTGCGGTGGCAATTGGGGCAATAGCAGAGGTAAACAACAGCCCACAGCTGCCAGTAAGCCCTAGATTAGTAATGAGGAGGGTCTATTAGACACTCCCCTCAATAATCCATAAGTGAAAGTAAATAAACACAAACACCAAAAAAAAACTTTATTTGGTTCTTTTGTATTTTATTTTAAATAAAAGGTTATTTCTGAGTTTGTGTTTATTTACTTTCACTTACAGATTAGTAATGGGGGTGTCTCATAGATGCCTTCTATTACTCATATAGGGCTTAGTGGCAGCTGTGGGCTGTTATTTACAGCTGCAATTACCTGGATTGCCACCGCAGCAGGGCAATTGGGAAGAGCCGGGTAAAGTGCCGGGCTTGTCGCATCTAATGGATGCGATAATTCCAGGCAGCTGCAGGCTGCTATTTTTAGGCTGGGGCGGTCCAAAAAGCATGGACCTCCCCAGTCTGAGAATGGTAGCTTCCAGCTGTCAGACTTTATCATGGCTGGGTATCAAAATTGGGGGGACTACACATCGTTTTTTAAATTATTTATTTAAATAATTAAAAAAAACCACAAAAAATAAGGCATGCTGTTCCTTTTATTTTGATACACAGCAAAGATAAGTGCACAAGCTAGGGGCTGCAGCCTGTAGCCATGGGTTTTATCTGTGCTGGCTATCATAATATGTGGGACCCTACTCCAAATATTCTATTTATTTATTTATATACCATGATACTGACCTGCAGACAGTGCCTGTGATTGGTTGTAGTCAGACGCAGTCACAGGGGGCGCATCTGACTGCAACCAATCACAGACGCCAGGCCGGCCGGTGGGTGGGGAAAGCAGTGCATATGGATGAGCCTAATGAGCAGCCCAGGAAATGAAGGCGAGGCGGGAGCAATGTACAGCTGCGATGGAGCCTTGGTAAGTATGAAGCGCTCACTTCATTCTTATTTTCGCTATTTTACCTTTGTTTTTAATTTCTTGAGTGCCGGATCCGGATCAAACACACAGAATCATGAGTCTTGCACCCAGGTACCTTTAAAATTGCATGGGTCCTGACTTTTAAAGTCCAGGTCCACCCATCACTACTTGAGATCTGCATTTAAATCCTTCGGTTTTAGAGTGTTTAGCCTATATATCCATTCCTATTCTTTTCTTTTAGGTATCTGCTCCCTATTGCCTCTCTTCCTTGGTAGAACTGCATCTAAAATCCTAAATCTTATGTGTTTTTTGGAATGTCCAGCCTCAATGAAATGTTTCGAGACTGGTAAATCCATTCTTTTCTTTCTAATAGTATATCTGTGGTGAATATACGTATGTTAAAATCACATATTGATTTGCCTACATACATTAGGAGGCAAGGGAATTGTAACAAGTAAATAACATACTCTGAATCACATGTTATAAAATGTCTAATATGATACTCTTTTTGGGACTTAGGGTGTAAAAATGTATTCTCTTTCAATATAAGTGTATGTGGCGCCCTGGACTAGCCAGGTCGTCACAGGTACTGCAACACACACCCCCACCCTGAGACACACACATCAGCCAGACACAAAATCCCTGTTGTCTCCCTCCAGGGGCTGATGTCCACACCAGGTGGGGTGGAGCCAGGCGGTTGGCCCCACCCACTGAGGAGTTCACAGTCCTGGAGGCGGGAAAAGGAAGTCAGATCAGTTAGGGAAGTGAAGGAGAGAGGAGTGAAGAAGTAGTGGAGGAGCAAACTGACCGTGTCCAGGTGTGTGGCCCGGGCACTAAGAGCAAGGTTGGCAGACGGTGGTGGCCGTCTGCAGGAGAGGCAGATCAACGCAGAACCGTAGGTCCAGGGACGGGCGGTGGCCCGCCGGTACCGAACCGGGGAGCGAAGTGAAGCCAGCACACACAGGCAGGGTCTACGGACCCCGACCAGGCTTGGAGTCGCCATTAGAGGTCAAATCCATCAGTGACCGGAACCCCAGGGGTTTCCTAACAGCCAAGACCCGATTGAAGGCAACCGTCTGACCAGTAGAAGGAAATACAGCTACCGCCACAGCTAGAGTTCCAAGGGCCAGAGCCTGCGGGCAAAAGGGCTCCTCCGGCACATATATACGCTGGGGAGTGGGTTCCCGTTGGGAATCCATCGGGACCGAACATACACAAAGGTGCAGGGAAAGGCAGCCACCACCAACCGTCCGGGAGAAGCTACAGCAGCCGGCTGCGGGACCCGTCCATCCAGCCGTTTGGTTTACCAGAGACTTTGCGTACCTTTGTGGCTGAGTGAGTACAACCGTGCCATCCGGCACCGCGCCGCGCTGTCCCGCGACCCTGCAACTTGCCAACCCTGCCTCCCCGTCACCTCACCGGGCCCCGGGACCACCAACTCCTACCCACGGAGGGGGAAAACAACATCCCAGCTGCTCCCTACCATCGCTCCCGGGATCCCCGTCACCAGCAGCGGTGGTGCCCCAACCTCACCACAACCCGTGGGTGGCGTCACGGACTAAATCCCCAAACCCAAACTACCCCTTTCACTCACGGGCGAGGAGCGCCGCTCGAGTCCCCGGATCCGGCCCACCACTCGAGCCAGCGAGCAGCAGCAGCAGCGCCGGACCCGAGCATTGGCGAGCGCAGCGCCACGCCGCCCGCAACAACTTGCCGTCACGAACAGGATCTTACCGCTCTACCGGCTGGTAGAAGTGCGCCTTGTGCCCCGCCGGCGGTGTCTGGACGGAAAATTTCAGAATCCGCCATCTTGGGCGCGAAGATTTTCCCGCTCGAGCGTCTTTTCGAGCAGTGGAGGCGCGAAAGCCGAAGCCCCGCACCTGAAGAGGAGGTGCCGAGAAAAGACCAAGGGGGGAAGGATGGCGTCCGGCCGCATGTAAACCGAGGCCATAAAAGCAGGGACACAAGGACCCTGTCAACAACCCGGTTCCTGGAACCCTGAAGCCGCGATACCATGTCAACCCCGCCTGCACCGCCCGAGGCCCAGCAGCCCGCGCCCGGGACCGTGGCGTGGATGAGGGCCCGAGTAACTGAGTCTAACCAATGTCATCGGAATCAGATACGTCTCCTGGCGGAGCAGTGGACCACAGAGGTGGAAGCGCTGGCTGCGATTGCCCAGATGCACGAGATGGGAGCCGACGTGACGGAGCTGGTGAGTGACCCACGCCTCCATGTCCCACAGGGACCGGCCGCTGCGGCTGGGAGACCCAGTCCGATCCTGACCCTTGTACCGTCCCTGCCACTACCCATGGGGCTCCCCAGCGCTAACCTGCCTGACCTGCTGCCCCGGGGCCCGAGATGCTGAGTGCCGAGGGCCCGGAGGTCGGAGAGCTGTAGGAGGCTACAGGCATGGATGCCGCTGCGACTGGTAATGACCCACCTGGCACGGAGGAGAAGACCCCGGCAGTCAGCCTGGCCCTGGAGGAGGTGCCTGGCCATGAGGGGGTTAAGAGTGATGATTCCGGGCCTGATACAGAGCCAGTTTCGGAGTCCGAGGAAGTGGGTGAGGATCTTCATCCCAGCTGCTCCCTACCATCGCTCCCGGGATCCCCGTCACCAGCAGCGGTGGTGCCCCAACCTCACCACAACCCGTGGGTGGCGTCACGGACTAAATCCCCAAACCCAAACTACCCTTTTCACTCACGGGCGAGGAGCGCCGCTCGAGTCCCCGGATCCGGCCCACCGCTCGAGCCACCGAGCAGCAGCAGCAGCAGCGCCGGACCCGAGCGTTGGCGAGCGCAGCGCCCCGCCGCCCGCGACATGTACTTTAATGAAATGTTATTTATATGTTCATCTAATAACCATTGCGGTCTTATTACATGAAAATTTAAATAACATACTTTGTACAAAAGCCTTTGTTGGTGATGACAGGTTCAAGACGCCTTTTGTATGTAGAAACTAGTTGCATGCATTGCTCAGGTGAGATTTTGGTCCACTCTTCCACACAAACACTCTTCAAAGCCTGAAAATTCTGCAGGCTCCTTCTATGAACTCTGAGGTTTAGTTCCTTCCATACATATTCTATTAGATTCAGGTCAAGTGATCGGCTTGGCCAATCTAGCAGCTTTATTTTCTTTCTCTGAAACCAATGGAGAGTTTCCTTGGCTGTGTGTTTGGGATCATTGTCTTGCTGAAATGTCCACCCTCGTTTCATCTTCATCATCCTGGTAGATGGCAGCAGATTTTTATTAAAAAATGTCTTGGTACATTTATCCATTTATCCTTCCTTCAATTAAATGAAGTTTGCCAGTGCGGTCTGCTGACAAACAGCCAAACAGCATGATATTCCCACTTCCAAATTTTACTATGGTATGGTGTATTGGGGGTGATTTACCTTTTGGCTGCCAAACATGGTGTGTATTACGACATCCAAAGAGTTACATTTTGGTCTCATCTGACCAGACTATATTCTCACAGTATTTCACAGACTTGTCTAAATGTTTTTGAGCAAACTATAAACTTGCTTGAACATACTTATTGTTCCACAAGAGAGTCTTGCCTGATCAGCATGCATACAGGCCATGAGGGTGAGTGCATTACTTATTGTTTTATTTGAAACAATTGTACCTGCTGATCCCAGGCCTTTCTTTAGCTCTCCACAGCTGGTTCTTGGCTCTTGGACAACTCTTCTGATAATTCTTTTCACTCTTCTGTCTGAAATCTTCCAGAGAGCACCTGGTCATGTCTGGTTTATAGCGAAATTAAGTTCTTTCCACTTAAAGGGAACCTGTCACCGGTTTTTCAGCCTATAAGCTGCGGCCACCACCAGTGAGCTCTTATATACACCATTCAAACATGGTGTATATAAGAGCCCAGACCGCTGTGTAGAACATAAAAATCACTTTATAATACTTACCTAAAGGTCGCGCTGTGGTGGATTTGGGCCAGATGGGTGTCTACGTTGTCTGGTGCTGGCGCTTCCTCTTTCGCCCATCTTTGTCGGCCTTCTTCTGTAGCCGGGTTGCATGACGTGTCCTACGTCATCCACACTCGCCGGCAGTGAGGTCCTGCGGAGGGCAGATCAAAGTATTGTAGTGCGCTTGCGCGGGACCGGCGAGTGTGTATGACATAGGCTTCAGAAACAGGACGAAGCTGGCCGAAAGAGGAGGCGCTGGCACCGGAGGACAGAGATGCCCATATGACTTAAATCCACAGCAGCGTGACCGTTAGGTAAGTATTATAAAGTGATTTTTACGTTCTACACAGCGACCTGGGCTCTTATATACAGCATGTTAGAATGCTGTATATAAGAGCCCACTCGTGGTGGCCGCAGCTTATAGGCCGAAAAATTGGTGACAGGTTCCCTTTAAGTATTAAGGCCCCAACAGTGCTCACTGGAACCTTGAGTACTTTGGAAATTCTTCTGTAACCAATAGCATCAGTATGTTTTGCAAGAATAAGGTTGCAAAGGTATTGAGGCAGCTCATTGTTTTTACCCATCATAAGATGTTTTTTTGTGTTGCACCTTGGTAATGAGAAACCTTTTGATAGGCCATCAGTTGAATCAGCTGATATTATTTTTCACTAAGTGACAGGATTGCTTTCTAATTACTGATGGTTTTCACCTGGTGTCATAACTTTCAATGGCTTTTTGCACCTCTCTTTTCTTCAAGTGTTCAATAATTTTTCACTGTGTCATTTTTCATTATTAGACCTCACTAAATGTATGAACATCTATGGTTTGATTTCTTTGCCTGTGTGGATTGGATGGGTTGTTACCGACATCTGGTGAGAAATCCATGTCAACAGCACCTTTAGAAATATATTGAAATTGCTGCCATGTTCAATACTTATTTCATTCTGTGTATATCATTTTTTAGGCACCCTAATTTTTTATGCTATTTTGTTGTTTCTATTACTTAATAAAGATTGATTTCCATATTAATAATTTTTGTAGTCATCTTTTAGATTTTGTTCAGAAAAGACCTGATTTGACACATGGGGAGGCAGGACATTAGTGATAGGGACCATCTATACTTAGGTACATCTTGACGTGGTTGGATGACTTTTGTGCTCATTGATCAAAAACGCTAAGTAGCTTATGTTTTTCATGTTTACAGCAATATTGCAGTCAGGACATAACTACAATAGGCCCTAAAACCTAGGGGGCCCCCAAAACCCCTTTGCTTATATAAAAAGACCAATGGTATTTAAGACTTATGTATTCGTTAACCACAGTGTACAGATGCATTGTGTATGTATGTGCAAAATTAAATAAACAAAACCTAAGATAAAAACAACATGAGCATATACTCTGCAGTAAGTAAATATTAACCCCTTTATGACCAAGGACGTACTGGTACGTCCTTGGTATCCTTCCTCCGGTAACCGCTCCTACTGCGAGCCCAAGATAATTCCTACACATCTCTGCTGATCTGCTCAACAGAGACGTGTGGCTTACAGGCGCAGGTGGATCCGCGATAAGCGGGGGGAGGCGACCTAGGACGTACATATACAGTTATACAGTGGGTATGGAAAGTATTCAGACCCCTTTAAATTTTGTAATCTTTGTTTCATTGCAGCCATTTGGTAAATTCAAAAAAAGTTCATTTTTTTTCTCATTAATGTACACTCTGCACCCCATCCCCCATCTTGACAGAAAAAAACAGAAATGTAGAAATTTTTCCAAATTTATTAAACAAGAAAAACTGAAATATCACATGATCATAATATGTATTCATAGCCTTTGTTCAGACACAAATATTTAAGTCACATGCTGTCTATTTCCTTGTGATCTTCTTTGAGATGGTTCTGCTCCTTCATGGGAGTCCAGCTGTGTTTAATTAAATTGATAGAACTTGATTTGGAAAGGCGCACACCTGTTTATATAAGACCTCACAGCTCACACTGCATGTCACACCAAATGAGAATCATGAGGTCAAAGGAACTGCCCAAGGAGCTCAGAGACAAAATTGTGGAAAGGCACAGATCTGGCCAAGGTTACAAAAGATTTTCTGCAGTACTCAAGGTTCCTAAGAACACAGTGGCCTCCATAATCCTTAAATGGAAGAAGTTTGGGACCACCAGAACTCTTCCTAGACCTGTTCATCCAGCCAAACAGAGCAATTGTGTGAGAAGAGCCTTGGTGAGAGAGGTAAAGAAGAATCCCAAGATCACTGTGGCTGAGCTCCAGAGATGCAGTAGGGATATGGGAGAAAGTTGCAAAAAGTCAACTATCACTGCAGCCCTCCACCAGTTGGGCCTTTATGGCAGAGTGGCCAGACGGAAGCCTCTCATCAGTGCAAGACATATGAAAACACGCATAGAGTTTGCAAAAAAAACATATGAAGGACTCCCAGAGTATGAGAAATAAGATTCTCTGGTAATAATAATAATAATAATAATTTATTCATTTATATAGCGCTATTAATTCCCCAGCGCTTGGAATTAGCGCTGTGGAATTAATGGACCAGCGCTCTGGTCTGATGAGACGAAGATAGAACTTTTTGGTGATAATTTTAAGCGGTATGCGTGGAGGAAACCAGGCACTGCTCATCACCTGCCCAATACAATCCCAACAATGAAACATGGTGGTGGCCGCGTCATGCTATGGGGGTGTTTTTCAGCTGCAGGGACAGGATGACTGGTTGCAATTGAAGGAAAGATGAATGCGGCCAAGTTCAGAGATATCCTGGAAGAAAACCTCTTCCAGATTGCTCTGGACCTCAGACTTGGC
Organism: Anomaloglossus baeobatrachus; assembly: GCF_048569485.1. Lineage (NCBI taxonomy): Eukaryota > Metazoa > Chordata > Amphibia > Anura > Aromobatidae > Anomaloglossus > Anomaloglossus baeobatrachus. Next base: position 53,214,450 of record NC_134362.1, read on the forward strand.
CAAAGGTTCACTTTCCAACAAGACAATGACCCTAAGCACACAGCTAAAATAACAAAGGAGTGGCTTCAGAACAACTCTGTGACCATTCTTGACTGGCCCAGCCAGAGCCCTGACCTAAACCCAAAGGAGACCTGAAAATGGCTGTCCACCAAGGTTCAGCATCCAACCTGACGGAACTGGAAAGTATCTGCAAGGAAGAATGGCAGAGGATCCCCAAATCCAGGTGTGAAAAACTTGTTGCATCATTCCCAAGAAGACATATGGCTGTACTAGCTCAAAAGGGTACTTCTACTCAATACTGAGCAAAGGGTCTGAATACTTATGACCATGTGATATTTCAGTTTTTCATGTTTAATAAATTTGCAAAAATGTCTACATTTTAGTTTTTTTCTGACAAGATGGGGTGCACATTAATGAGAAAAAAATTAACTTTTTTGAACTTATCAAATGGCTGCAATGAAACAGAGTGAAAAAGTCTGAATACTTTCCGTACCCCCTGTACATTCTAGGTCATGAAGGAGTTAATAAAAGTGACGTCATTCCTTACTTGGTTTATTTAGGAACTGCACATTTCTATTTGTACTGAAGGTTAATATTTGATTCTGTACATGAGGCTGCCGTTTACTAGTCGGGTGCACTTGATAGGGTTTTTGAAGATCTTTTTACCCCAAATTCTGGTTTTACCAAGAAATGCAGTGTGAACCTAAGCTAAACTAGAATACAATATGTAGCACTTCATGTTGAAGGAGTCACACTTTAGATCTCTATAATTCACAACATTAATTTTATATAATTAAACAATGGTAGCACGGTGGCTCAAGATTAGCACTGTTGCTTTGCTGGGGTTCTGGATTCAAATCCCACTGCGACAGTGGTGGCTATTTTGGAATATCGCACCGGCATTCATTCTTTCGAATACACAAAGAATATTTCTCTTGGTGTGTTGAATGCACAGTGAGTTTCTGTTCAGATTTCTAAAGACATATTTTCTGCATTGACCTTCAAGATAACGCCCTATCTAGCTTGAGAAGGAATGCAGAGCTTATTACTTTTGCTTTAAAAAGAAAAACAAAGCTAATTATTTTTGCTCATTGTAGAGAAATGGACCTCAATTATCCACTCTGGAGTTATTGAGAGCGGCAAAGTAAGTGACCAAAAATAGGTTATTCGATAACAGACTGATTGAAACTATATTTCTAGTCCATATTAAAAATATACATACGTGTTTTGACTAATTAAAAAAGTCTTCCTTAGCTATGGTTTAGGCCCCCTTCACACGTACGTGAAAAAAACGAACCGATTTTTCACGTGCGTATTAAAGGGGTGGTTTGCTTCCCGTGTGCCGTATTTGTGGCACATGCGTGTTCTCCGTGTGTTATGTTGTAACACACGGAGAACGGAAAGTCCCGCCTTACCTGATTCTTCCGGAGCTGTCTGTGGTGCTGAATGACAGTGTCCGGCACAGGCCACACCCCGCTGACGCTGCTTCCAGCCCCCAGTGAATAAGATGCGCTGTTCAAATTCACTGGGGGTCGGATGCAGGTGACAGCCGCGGCAGAGACTGCAGGCCTGGTGGAAGTGAGTATGCGTTTTTTTTATTTTTACAATGACACGTGTGTTTCTCTCGTGCGTGTCACGTGGGACCGCAACCACACTACATCCGTGTGGTAAGTGTGCGGGCCGCGTGACACCCGTGCTGCCGGAGAAAAATGGACATGCCTCCGTATGGAGCACATGGGCTCACGTCTGCTCCACACGGAGGCACGGGCCAATGGCTGAACACGTGCGTGCACATAAACCCATTGATTTTAATGGGTATACGTGTGCCCGTGTCTCCGGTACATGCGGGAAAGGACCTAGCACGTACCGGGGGCACGTGCGTGAGAAGGGGGCCTTAACCAAGGTGTTCTGATCTCACAAGCACACTGCTGCATCAGATCATATATATATTTTTAAATGTTTTAACCATACCTGAGGAAGACTTTTAGAAAGGGAACCTGTCAGGTGCAATATGCACCCAGAACCACGAGCAGTTCTGGTGTATATTGCTAATCCCTGCCTAACTGTCCCTGTATCTAGTAGCATAGATAAAGAGATCTTTAGAAAAGGTATTTCTAAAGATCTTATATTGTATGCTAATGAGCGAGGGGACTAGTCCCCTGGTTGTTAGTTCCCCTGGCTAGTCGGCTCCATTAGCATGTTAGCACGCCCCTGTGGACCCCTATGGGTGCGCTATCATGCTAATGAATGTGCAACATCAGAGGATGATCTCACTCACTTTCCCGCAGCCATCGCCACCCGATATTGGATTTCGGCTCAGTGCTCATGACCCCGGAGTTCCGGTCATGCGCACCTCGAAGCCAGGTGTACGTGTCCTAGCTTCAAACTGAAGTAGTGCGTATGATTGAAACTCCTGGGTCATGGGCACTGAGCCAAAATCCAGTGTCAGGCGGTGATGGCAGCGGAAAGGTGAGTGAAATCATCCTGTGACGCTGCACATTCATTAGCATGTTAGCGCACCCACATGAACGTTATAACATGCTAATGGGGCCGACTAGCCGGGGAACTAACGTCCAGGGGGCTAGTGCCCTCACTCATTAGCATACGGTAAAAGATCTTTAGAAATACTTTTTCTAAAGATCTCTTTATCTATGGTAGTGTATACACGGATAGTTAGGCAGGGATTAGCAATATGCACCCAGAACTGCTCGTGGTTCTGGGTGCACATTGCACCTGACAGGTTCCCTTTAAGTCTAAACGAGTTGTATGTATATTTTTAATGTGGACTAGAGATAAAGTTTGAGTCAGTCCATTATCAAATAAATAAGCCTATTTTTGGTGACTTACCTTATCCACTCTGGAGTTATTGAAAGCATCGATCAAGGTCCAATTCTCTACAAACACTTCCCTGCTGGAACCCTGACGGAGGAGCTCACATCAATGGGCCTACCTGGCAGCAGCTCACCCTGAGGAGGAGAAAAGACATCACGAAATATGCCTGTTACCTCTCCAACAAGCTGAGTGCATAAGACTGCATCAGTGCACTGCCCTGGGAATTAATCACTACACTTATGTGACGCCCTGGCGCCGCCAGGTGGTCACACACAGAATAGGCCCCCACATAACACTTTCCCTTACAGGGTTACACCGAGCCAACAAAACCCTAGTCACCCCCCCAGGGTAGGAAAGGCACACCAGTGGGCGGGACCAGGTGGAAGGACAACGCCCTCCTAGGGGTTTAGAGAACCTGGGGCAGGAAAAAGGACAGTTTCAAGTTGGAGTTTAGGTTGAGAGTGGAGGTGAGCAGAGTGTGTGGAGTAGGAGAGAGGAGAAAGTGAAGTTCAAGTGGAAGTCAGAGAGGAAAGGCTTCGGGGTTGGAGCCCCGGCGTACTGGCTAGGTGGCAGACGGTGGTGCGTGTCTGTCAGGAGACGGGAAGATGGCTGCCGGAGATCCGAGGTGGACCTGAACAGGGTAGGAGCCCGCCGATACCGACACCAGAGGACCGACCCGGAAACCGTGCACAGAGTGGGTACCTGGACCCTGAAGCAAGGATCGGAACCACTGACTTTGTTAATTAACCAGTTGAGGACAGGATTATAGGTCCTGTCCCACCCAAAGTCCCAAAAGCAGACCAGCAGCCCACCGGAGGGATAGGGCATCCGCCAGGGCCCCTTTAGATCCCACGGGTCAGCGCCTGTGGGCAAGGTTCCCATCTGTAGTTCTGGGAGCGGACTCCCGCGTTCCATACTGAGAAGTCCAAGGAGAACTAAAATAGTGCAGAGCAAAGTGACATAGACCATCACCCTGAGTGAGGGACCAGCATACACCCGGTCGCGGCGGCCGGCCATTGGCACTTGGTTTACCATTGGACTTGTGTGATTATTTGACTGTGAGTACACCAGCATTCCCTGGTCTGACTGGGCGCGCCGGCCCCTGCAACCCCCATCCTCAGCACAGAGACACTGGGTGCCGGGGCATCCATCCCTACCCACGGAGGGGTTAAGATCCAGCTGCCATCCCATCGTCCCCAGGTGCTCCCCGACAGCAGTGGTGGTGCTACATCTCACCACGCACCGTGGGTGGCGTCACCCAGTGCTCCCAGGTGCGGAAGATCCCTCGAGCCACACTGCGGATCCGGATCCGAGCAGCCCGGCTGCTGGCGTGGGGGCGGCACACCTCAAAACCTGGCGTCACGAACTGGATTGTGACCCATCCACCTACCTGGTGGAAGTGCGCCTTGTTCTGGACTGTCAGCGGTGCTCTGCAGTAAAAATCTTGAAAAGCCGCCATTTTGCCGCCATTTTTAGGCGCGAAAAGCGACAACTCAGCGTCTTCTTCCCCGAGAAAGAGCACGAAGTAGAGGCCCCGCCCCCTGGGGACGTGCGCGGAAGGCGAGTGATTCCAAAACCGGAAGAGAAAAAGAAACTAGAGTGGCACGCTAAGGGACTGCTCCTGAGAAACCAAGGGGGAGGATGTCGGCGCCCCGATGATGGTGGAGCGGCGGCGCCCATGAACGTGACAGATGACGGAGAGGCGGCAGCTCCCGCTGTGGATGCAGGGCGGAGGATCCTGGAACCCCGGTAGTCACCCAGGCCGCGTTGCTCCTCCAAGCCAGCAGTGACGATTCTGCTACGGTGATGATGGCAGCTCCGGCAGCCCGCCCGGCTGCGGCGGAGATGGCACCCGGCCCAGAGGGCCCTGCAGCCGCGGAGTCGCAGTCGGAGGAGACGGATGAGAGTAGCTCCGATACTAGCACCCCGGCAGCTGAGTATATCCCGCGAAGTGGCGTGAACGGATACCGAATGTCTTTATCGTCCTGGACATACCACACGCTAGAAGTGTATGAGATGGAAGCGAGATCCACCTCCAAAGATGAGTTCCCGCCTGCCGCTCGCATCGTCCCTGAGGTGCTCCCCGACAGCAGCGGTGGTGCTACATCTCACCACGCACCGTGGGTGGCATCACCCAGTGCTCCCAGCAATCCCCGTAATATATGTCCCCTTTTATTTGAAGTGTTCGCGCGACCCCAGGGTCCGGAAGATCCCTCGAGCCACACTGCGGATCCAGATCCGAGCAGCCCAGCTGTTGGCGTGGGGGCGGCACACTTAAGGGGGCTTTACACGCTACGATATCGTTAAGGTTTTATCATCGGGGTCACGCCGTTAGTGACGCACATCCGGCGTCATTAACGATATCGCAGTGTGTGACACTTTGGTGCGACCTAAAACGATCGCAAAAGTGGCCAATATCATTTGCCGTGGAGAGGTCGTCCTAAAACCAAAAATCGTTTAACGCTCATTAGCGATGTTGTTCCTCGTTCCTGCGGCAGCACACATCGCTGTGTGTGACACCGCAGGAGTGAGGAACATCTCCTTACCTGCATCCACCGTCTATGCGGAAGGAAGAAGGTGGGCGGGATGTTTACGTCCCGCTCATCTCCGCCCCTCCGCTTCTATTGGACGCCTGCCGTGTGACGTCGCTGTGATGCCGCACGACCTGCGCCCTTAGAAAGGAGGCGGATCGCCAGCCAGACCGACGTCACAGAGCAGGTAAGTCTGCGTGACGGGGGTGCGCAATTTTGTGCGCAACAGGCAGCGATATGCCCGTGTCGCACAAAAGATGGGGGCGGGAACGCACGCTAGTCATATCGGCAATGATATCGTAGCGTGTAAAGCCCGCTTTAGACCAGTGCCGCAGTTTTCTCCCCCTTCTCTACTTTCTCATTCTAGTGGATGTTTACTTCATATTTTGCTCATTATTTTTTATTTATATATAGATAAAGAGATTTGCACACATACACCCCCTCCCATGGCAGTATGCCCACATTACCTATTAAAACACTAGTTGAAATTAATATATCCATTCATGTAGAAGGTACAAACAAAAAGTGGTAAACTGCTAATGCAGCCAATAAGATGCTTATATTTTGTATATTCAACCAATATGAAGCCTATATTTTGTATATTTAACCAATAAGATGCCTATATTTTGTATATTCAACCAATAAGATGCTTATATTTTGTATGTTCAACCAATAAGATGCTTACTTTTTGCATGTTCAACCAATAAGATGCTTATATTTTGTATATTCAACCAATATGATGCTTATATTTTGTATATTCAACCAATAAGATGCCTATATTTTGTATATTCAGCCAATAAGTTGCTTATATTTTGTATGTTTAACCAATATGATGCTTATATTTTGTCTCTTTGTTACCCCCAAAATTGGTATTGTAAGATTCAGTACTCCTAAATAAATGGTGTTTTTTGGTTATACTCAGAGCTGCTGGTGTGTGTGAAAGAATGTGCCAGCCCCGGGCCGCACAGGTGCCGCACTCCTTCTCTAAGGAGACTTTGAGTCTTGATGTGACTTTTGGTGGGGGGCATAACACTTACTGGTTTCTTCAGGTTAGTGGTGATTGCCCCACTGGCAGTCATCATCGTGTACAGTCAGTAACTCACGCAACACCAGCGTTCGCTTAGCCAACCAGAATAGTTCACTTTTATTCTTCATATAGTTATGACAGACATGGACTTCCTTTCCTTTCTCTCTGCGTTGGGTCCTGCTCCTTGACTTGTTCTCCTCCCCCTATATTTGGGACTCGTCCTCAAGCTTTGGGATCTGTGTCTCCTTCCCCCTAACTCCGTTCACCTTTGTCCGATTCTGGGCCTCTGTAGTCGCTTGACTGTCTAAGCCTGTTGGGGTAAGTTGTAGGCTGTGGACCACTCGATGTAATCTCAAGGTTCCTTGACTAGCCCATGTCTTCCCACACTTGTACCCTATTCTCCACTAGTCCCCTCTTGAGCCTTCCCCTTGCTCCCTTTCCTTCCGTCTGCTACTCCTCCCTTGTACTATCTTAACCCTATCTTATCTAACATCTAATCTAAGATCGACTTGCCGCTAGATGGCAGATGTTGGCACAAACATATATATGTGTCGCCCAGGGACAAGGGGTACTCAGATCCGGGCCAAGGGGTCACTTCTGAGGGTATCACGGTGGCGTGACCCGGTCTGTTATCCCAGGCACCACAACAAAAGGGTGATTATATACAGGGTAGACTTTGTTAAAGTTCGTGACGCCACCCACGGGTTGTGGTGAAGGTGGATGTAGCGGGCAGAGGAGGGGACGCCGCGCTCTCCCTCTGCTCGGGTCCGGCTGCCGCAGCTGCTGCGGCCTGCTGCTGCTCGGTGGCTCGAGCGATAGGCCGGAACCCGGGGACTCGAGCGGCGTTCCTCGCCCGTGAGTGAAAGAGGATTGGGATTTGGGATTGTTTATTGTCCGTGACGTCACCCACGGTTGTGGTGATTTGTTGACACCACCGCTGCTCTGTATGGGGATCCCGGGAGTGGTGGTATGGAGCAGCCAGATGTTAATCCTCCCCTCCGTGGGTAGGGGGGGGTTGGTTGTCCCGGGGCCCAGTGATGAGGTGGGTGATGCAGGGCTCGGTGGGGTGCAGGGACGCGGGGGCAGCTCTGTGCCTTGCGGCACTGTGGTACTCACTCAGCCTGAGACGATGACACAGTTCTCGGTAAAACACACGGCTGGAAAGACGGTTCCCACGGACGGTGTAATACTATTGTATGTAATGAGGATTTCGATTGCGTTAGGGCAATGACAACCAGAGACGAGTTCTTGATGCAAGATGTTTATAATATGCAACCAGCAATATGTACATAAACAGAACAAAACCACAGTAGAACATACACACAGGAAATACCTTCCAGGGTCGGAGCGAAAGGGAATTCCCGGGACCACGCACCGGACTCCCCCAGGGAGACCACCAAGAGCGAACCCCTATACAGGGACTGTCTGGCAATCACCCCAGAAGGCCTAAATGCGCAGCAGCCGGGACACAAAAGGGCAATAGGTAAGTCCAAAAAATGTCCGTACGGTATGAGTCCAGAGCGGTTAAGAAACGGAAGGAACCGGGCAGAAGTACCGACCAAAGACGGCAAACGGAGTCCGGGCACAGCTAGATGAGACCAGATGAAGTCCAGAGTCGGTGACGGTTGTCTTTCAAGGGGATCCAAAATAACAATCAGGCACCAAGAGCAGCAGGGCAGGAGCACACAGGAAACAGTATACTCAGGCACTGGACTAAGCTTTAGGGGCGGCTTTATTGCAGATGGACAGGAAGTAGGGCAACAGAACAGAAAACTCCATGTTAACAAAGGGCAAGCTCTTTCAAAAGAAAACTGGAAAACCCGGAACTCTGACAGACGGCTGCACTTGCTTTCCCCAGTAGGTGACGGTGACGGTCCCTTTTCCTTGCACCTAGATAAGGTTGTTGGTAGCGATGGATTCCCACCGGTTACCCCACTCCCCGGCCTGGATATGAGCCGGAGGAGCCCCACTTCTCCTGCCCGCAGGCGCTGGCCCTGAGAAACTGGTGCCCTGGCGGTGGCGGTGTCTCTCCGTTACGGTTGGACTGTTGCCTTCAATCGGGACTTGGTTGTTAGGAGACAGACGTCCCCTTCACTGACGGATTTGGCAAATTATGGCGACTCCTAGCCTTGCCGGGATCCGAAAGGCCCCTGCCCTGGTGCTGACTGTTCTTCGTATACTGCTCCAGACCGCCGGGTCACCACCCGTCCGCGGTCCTTCCAGCAACCTCAGAGCAGTCCCCCTGCAGACTATCACCGCCGTCTGCTGACCTTGCTGTCACTGTCCAGGGCACACACCCGGACCAACTTCAGGCTTGCTTAACTGTTCCTTTTCTCTGCCTCTACTCTCACAGTTTACTCCTTCACTTCCCTAGCTTAACTGCCTGGTTTTCCCGCCTCCAGGGCTGTGTACTCCTCGGTGGGCGGAGCCAACCGCCTGGCCCACCCCCTGGTGTGAACATCAGCCCCTGGAGGAAGGCAACAAGGATTTTTGGTTAGCCTAGTTGTTCCTAACTGGGGTGTAGGGTGTGGTGGTGTTATGACCTGTGACCCCTGGCTTGCCCAGGGCATCACATGGACACCACCGCTGCGGTTATGGGGGTACCCGGGGGCCGATGGTGATGCAGCGAGATGTTAACCCCTCCGTGGGTAGGGATGGTAGCCTCGGGACCCGTTGGGTTTTGTAGTGCAGGGAGATGGGCGGCCGTCTCACAGCTGCGTGCCCGGTTGGACTGGGGGATGTTGTTACTCACAGTTCGCTTTGCAAGAAAACTCACACAGAGTCAGGAATTAACCAGAAATTGCCGGTGTCCGTAGCCTTTGGTACGGAGGGTGTTCGGATCCCACACCCGGTACAGCAGGGCCCTTTCTCTCTCTGTCCACTACTATAGGAAGCCTCAACTCCTCGGCTTGGAACGGGGAGTCCACTCCCCAGCGACGATCCGGAGCCTGATTACTATGTCGGCGGGCCACTACCCTGCCCCGGCCACCTTGGCTCCTTCCCACCGCTCTACTCCTTCCAGCAATCCTGGAGCTTGCTTCCACACTCCATAGCAGCCGGGAGCTTTCACACTCCTGTCTGCTCTGCTGCCTCTCCTCTCACACTCTGCACCAGCCCCTCCCCTGCTGCTCAGTTTAGCTCTTACACTGGGGGGAGGGGTGGGTCTGTAGAACTGTACCAGTGTGGGATCAAATTACCAAGGAGGATTAGATGTATCTGAGACGCCCTGGTTTTGCCAGGGCATCACATTTACATCTTATAATATTCAACAATCTGTAAGACAGGGTTCATTTACATGATGGGGCACTGCTCCCTTACTACAGGTGTGTCCTTATTCCCATCGGTGACGGATGGCATTCATCTGTGATACAAGCGGGATCCCAGAACAGCACTAGTCCCCATATGGTGCCGTGACACCACCAAGGAAATATCTGCAAAGAGTTGGCATGTTCTCCAAGTGTTTGCATCGGTTTCCTCCTGGTACTCCTGTTTCCTCCCATACTCCAAAGATATACTGATTGGGAATGTAGATTGTGAGCCCCAATGGGTATAGTGATGATGTCTGTAAAGCGCTGTGTAATATGATGGTGCTATAAAAGCAAAGCATAATAAATGATATTATAAAGATCAAGTATGAAGACAAGCTGTGGAATTTGCCTTTAGGCACAGGATGGAAAGTTGGAACTGGGGAATCGAAACATAGAAGGCTCATTATCTAACACACAGTTTGCTTTTCTCCGTAATTATTGACTTCGGATTCTATTTCTGACAATTGCTGGACAAACCTGATAAAGGAAAGTGAAACCTGGTTACAGATAAGATCAGCTATAAAAGCCTTACAGGTAGTCACACATCTTATACGAGCAGGATCCCTCTGTGCATCTGTGCGCCGGTAAGTTCCGTACTTTGCTGCTGCATGCTGATGTTTAGATTTCTTAAAAGCTTTAAAGATTTACAAAAGAATAATGTGTTTTTCAAATAGAAGAATAATGCATCAAAACATTAAGAGTACCACCACTGATAAATATACAGCGTCAATTAATTATATTGTTCATTATATTTTTTATAAAAAATGTTAGAAACTTAAAGATTGATCAGAAATTATATAGTTTACATAAAGTTGTTAGAAACTTAGGATTTATCAGAAATTATATATATTTTTTTCATAACATTGTTAGAAACTTAAAGATTGATCAGAAATTATAATTTTTAATAAAAAATATTATAAATTTAAATATTAATCAGAATTTATATATTTTTTTATAAAAATGATAAAAACTTAAAGATTGATCAGAAATTATATATTTGTTATAAAAATGTTAGAAAATTAATGATTGATCAGAAATTATATAGACAAAAAAGACTGACTGCACTCCTCGACCTGACGTGTGAACAGGTGCATAGCTGAACATGACATAAAATACAAAAAAACAGTTTGCACTCTGATAATGCTAAAGTATGGAAACCATGAATATGTGAACATGGACCTGCATTACTGCTAAGGAAAATCTGAGAAAAATGAGATATTTAGCATATATAAATGGCCATTTGTATATCTGCCCAGTTGCCCCTTCACGGCATATCTCGTAACTGGGTCCCTGACGCTATGCTGAAGCCTCTCTCTAGGTTAAAAACCTCCTGTGTATGGGCAAGTAGGAACCTGCTATATAGGATAAGATTCAGATCAGATCAGAAATTATAGCTGATTGCCGGCTCCATTGAATCGCCCACAGTTGACGAGATGGATTTCAATAAATATGCCACGGAGGTGGTGTGTGCGCAGATAGAACTCCTTGGCCATTTTCTTGAATTCCACTGCGTCAATCCGAGCATGCACCGCCTCCACGATCATCGCCATTCAATTGAGCCTACAGTCAGTTCAATGCACCTGTCGCCAAGACACACTCACAGCCTGCCCGCCCGCCCACAAATCAATGCACTAACCACCGAGACACCTCCACAGCTCACCCGCAGATCATTGCACCCGCCGCCGAGACACCTTGGGAGCCCGCCCGCAGATCAATGGCGCCCGCCACGACACCCCCGAGCACGTCCTGTGAGCCTATCTCTTATGACGCCGCTTGACCACCACCACTATGGTAAGCCATATCCGTTTTGTAAGACGCACCCCCATTTTACCCCCAGTTTGGGGGAAAAAAAGTGCGTCTTACAAAGCAAAAAATACAGTATTTTTTTTATAAAAATGTTAGAAACTTAAAGATTGATCAGAAATATATTCTTTCTTCTGTATTTAGATACAATTTTCCGCATATTCTTCTGAATCTACTTGCTTATAATTGTATAATTTGTATACTGTAAGATAAAGTGTATGTCCAGGATTTAGCTATTCATGGCCTGTTGTTGGGATAGAATCATTTCAGTGGGGCTCTTACACATAAAACCCCAGTTACCAGTAGAGATGAGCGAACCGGTCGCGGTTCGGCTCGAGGCGGTTCGCCGAACGGGGGGTCTGGCTCGAGTTCGGCTCGTCGAACGTTCGACGAACCGAACTAGAACCAATAGGCTATAATGGGAGGCAATCACAAACACATAAAAATGCATTATAAATGTACACAAACAGTTAATAAACATTGCCATAACACTTACCGGTCCTCGCGATCCCTTCTGCACTCTGTCTCCTGCCGCTATTCCATCCGATGATCGCTGAATCCTCCCGGTGACCTGCACTGCCAGCAGAGAAGCAGGACCTATCGTGACGTCAAAATAGCCATGTGACCAGTCACGTGGCTATTATCTCATTGGCTACAGACTGGTCACATGACTATGACACGTCATGTAGGACCTGCGAGTGCATCTCTCCGGTACACGGTGCACATATGTGTATCGCCGTGTACCGGCGACATGCTCTAGCACACGGTCGACTCCCCGTTCCGTTAGGGACCGGCTGACACAGCCGGTCATTAACGGAGATCACCGTTGCCATAGCAACGCAGTTAGCGGTGACGTCACCGCTAACCGCGGCTCCGAGAGCACCGTTGCTATGGTAACGCGTCTGTCAGCGTTACCGCTAGCAGCCAGCAGTGATCACTCACGGAGTGAAGGCTGCACGCTGCTTCCCGATTGTAGTGAGCATTGTAGTTAGGATGGAGGTTCCCCAGCCCCAAGTGATGAGCTGGTGAATCTCATCCTTCCTCACTACAATCGTCACTACTACTACACTAGAAAGAAAGAAGACAGAAGAGCAGGATCGTGGAGGGCTGACAGGGGTAATAAAGATGGAGTCTCTAATGTGTCTGTGTATTTATTTCTATTAAAGTATTTTTTCTCTGTGTGGTGTCTTTTTTTAACCCTTTATTGGAGATTCTTAATGGCCGGGTCAAACGTGCCTGACATTAAGAATCTCTGGCTTAATACTGGCTGGTAAAACAAAGCCAGTATTAACTCATGATTACCCAACAAGCCACCCGGCTCCAGGGCTGTTGGAAGAGTTGGATACAGCGCCAGATGATGGCGCTTCTATGAGAGCGCCATTTTCTGGGACGGCTGCGGACTGAAATCCGCAGCAGAGGCGCCCACAAACCTCGGGCTAACCTGTGCTGCGGATTCCAATCCCCAGCTGCCTAGTTGTACCCGGCTGGACACAAAAATAGGGCGAAGCCCACGTCATTTGTTTTTTAATTATTTCATGAAATAAGTGAAATAATTAAAAAAAACGGGCTTCCCTATATTTTTGGTTCCCAGCCGGGTACAAATAGGCAACTGGGGGTTGGAGGCAGCCCGTGGCTGCCAGCTGTACCTGGCTAGCATACAAAAATATGGCGAAGCCCACGTCATTTTTTTGGTGGGCAAAAAACTTCTGCATACAGTCCTGGATGGAGTATGCTGAGCCTTGTAGTTCTGCAGCTGCTGTCTGCTCTTCTCCATACAGACAGACAGCAGCTGCAGAACTATAAGGCTCAGCATACTCCATCCAGGACTGTATGCAGAAGTTTTTTGCCCCCTGAAAAAATTATGTGGCTTCGCCATATTTTTGTATGCTAGCCAGGTACAGCAGGCAGGTACGGCTGCCCCCAACCCCCAGTTGCCTATTTGTACCCGGCTGGGAACCAAAAATAAAGGGAAGCCCTTTTTTTATTATTTCATGAATTTCATGAAATAATTAGAAAACAAATGACGTAGGCTTTGCCCCATTTTTGTGTCCAGCCAGGTACAACTAGGCAGCTGGGGATTGGAATCCGCACCACCGGTTGGCCTGAGCTTTCTGGGCCCCACTGCTGCGAATTGCAGTCTGCAGCCACCTCAGAAAATGGCATTTTCATAGAAGCGCCATCTTCTGGCGCTGTATCCAACTCTTCCAGCACCTGCCTGCTATACCTGGCTAGCATACAAAAATATGGCGAAGCTCACGTCCTTTTTTTGTAGCTTTTTGGCAAAAAAAAAAAAAAAAAATGCTTCCCTGGATTTTCCATTGCCAGTGAAGGTAACACCAAGCAGTGGGGGTTAGCAGCCAGTAGCTGCTTGGATTACCCTTAGCTAGCAATACAAAAAATGCAGTGGGAGCTAACATATATTTTTTTTAATTATTTATTTAAATAACTAAAAATAAAATGGGCTTCCCTGTATTTTGATTGCTGGACATCACAGTGCTGTAAAAATAAATCTTTAAAAAAATGACGTAGCGCTCCGCGGTATTTTTGATTCTCAGCGCAGATAAAGCAGACAGCTATGGGTTGCCACCCCCATCTGCCTGCCGTTACCTTGGTTGGCAATCAAAATACAGGGAAGCCCATTAATTTTTTCTATTTAAAAAATAGTTAAAAAAAAAAAATTACGTTGGGTCCCCCCATTTTTGATAGCCAGCTAGGGTAAAGCAGACGGCTGTAGCCTGAAAACCACAGCTGGCAGCTTTACCGTGGTTGGGGATCCAATGTGGAGGTCCCCTCAGGCTCTTTTTTATAATTATTTTATAAATATTAATAATTACACAATAAAAGTAGGGGACCCCCCAAATTGGATCACCAGCCAAGGTAAAGCGGACAGCTGTGGTCTGGTATTCTCAGGGTGGGAAGGTCCATAGTTATTGGGCCTTCACAGCCTAAAAATAGCAGGCCGCAGGCACCCCAGACGTGGCGCATCCACTAGATGCGCCAATCCTGGCGCTTCACCCCAGCTCATCCCGTGCCCTGGTGCAGTGGCAAACGGGGTAATAAATCGGGTTGATACTAGCTGTAAAGTCACCTGAGATCAAGCCCAGCAGTTTGTGATGTCATGGCGTCTATTAGATACCCAACATCATAAACTGTCAGTACTAACAAAAACAAAAAATCGACAAAAGAAATTTATTTGAAAAAACAGTCCCCAAAACATTTCCTCTTTCACCAATTTATTGTAAGAAAAAAAATAAAGGGGTCCCACGACGACTCTGGACCGTCTAGAATATGGGGGGGAGACACTCAGGGAACGTATCCCCCATTTTCTAGGAGTGCGGACCCTTCATGTGAGGAGTGTGGGTGCAATGAATCTGCACTCACTCTCCCCGGGTCCACAGCAGCAGAGTCCATGTCGTAATGGTTGCTACCAAAGCTGCAATGCCCTGCTCATGAGGTAAGGGCATGCCTAATCAGGAGAACTACTGTAGAGGAAGCTCTGCTCACTGGTATATAGGTGCTCAGAGGTAATAATAGATAAAATTAGTGAGTAACCTCGGCACTCTATATCTCCCAGACTAAGTCAGTAAGTCACAATGGATAGTAATGCAAAATCACTCTTTATTGGTCCGTATTAAGAAAATTTTTTTTTCATAAGCATATATGTTTTTGTCCAAAACAAGTTACAAATGACGTTTCGGCCTGAGCCTTCGTCAGATTGGACTTATCTGCATGTAATCATGAAAAATGACAATAATCAGTATCACATAAGAGTGAGAGAACAATAACATAAACTCGAACAATGTAGAGGTACAATTGGGATGCAGCAAAAAAATTGCAACACAGCAAGAAATGAAACACATGATACAAATGTCATAATACAGTACAAGGACAATATAGTAATGACAAATATGGGGTCAGAGTAGACTTAGACAGCTCTGGTACGAAAGAGATGTCAATCATAAAGTAACATGTGCAGTAGGTGTAGAGCTACACTATGCATGGCAGAGCTAATGGGTAGACCGACCATAGAAAAAGTAGAGAAAAAGTGGAGAAAAAGTGGAGAATAAGTGGAACATAAGAGGAGAAAAAGTGGAGAAAAAGTGGAGAAAAAAGTGGAGAAAAAGTGGAGAAAAAGTGGAGAAAAAGTGGAGAAAAAGTGGAGATTAAGAGGAGAAAAAGTGGAGAAAAAAGTGGAGAAAAAAGTGGAGAAAAAGTGGAGCATAAGAGGAGAAAAAGTGGAGAAAAAGTGGAGAAAAAAGTGGAGAAAAAGTGGAGCATAAGAGGAGAAAAAGTGGAGATTAAGAGGAGAAAAAGTGGAGAAAAAGTGGAGAAAAAGTGGAGCATAAGAGGAGAAAAAGTGGAGAAAAAAGTGAAGAAAAAGTGGAGAAAAAGTGGAGCATAAGAGGAGAAAAAGTGGAGAAAAAGAGGAGAAAAAGTGGAGAAAAAGTGGAGAAAAAGTGGAGCATAAGAGGAGAAAAAGTGGAGAAAAAGTGGAGAAAAAGTGGAGAAAAAGTGGAGCATAAGAGGAGAAAAAGTGGAGAAAAAAGTGAAGAAAAAGTGGAGAAAAAGTGGAGCATAAGAGGAGAAAAAGTGGAGAAAAAGTGGAGAAAAAGTGGAGAAAAAAGTGAAGAAAAAGTGGAGAAAAAGTGGAGCATAAGAGGAGAAAAAGTGGAGAAAAAGAGGAGAAAAAGTGGAGAAAAAGTGGAGAAAAAGTGGAGCATAAGAGGAGAAAAAGTGGAGAAAAAGTGGAGAAAAAGTGGAGAAAAAGTGGAGCATAAGAGGAGAAAAAGTGGAGAAAAAGTGGAGCATAAGAGGAGAAAAAGTGGAGAAAAAAGTGAAGAAAAAGTGGAGAAAAAGTGGAGCATAAGAGGAGAAAAAGTGGAGAAAAAGAGGAGAAAAAGTGGAGAAAAAGTGGAGAAAAAGTGGAGCATAAGAGGAGAAAAAGTGGAGAAAAAGTGGAGAAAAAGTGGAGAAAAAGTGGAGCATAAGAGGAGAAAAAGTGGAGAAAAAAGTGAAGAAAAAGTGGAGAAAAAGTGGAGCATAAGAGGAGAAAAAGTGGAGAAAAAGTGGAGAAAAAGTGGAGAAAAAGTGGAGAAAAAGTGGAGCATAAGAGGAGAAAAAGTGGAGAAAAAAGTGGAGAAAAAGTGGAGCATAAGAGGAGAAAAAGTGGAGAAAAAAGTGAAGAAAAAGTGGAGAAAAAGTGGAGCATAAGAGGAGAAAAAGTGGAGAAAAAGTGGAGAAAAAGTGGAGAAAAAGTGGAGAAAAAAGTGAAGAAAAAGTGGAGAAAAAGTGGAGCATAAGAGGAGAAAAAGTGGAGAAAAAGAGGAGAAAAAGTGGAGAAAAAGTGGAGAAAAAGTGGAGCATAAGAGGAGAAAAAGTGGAGAAAAAGTGGAGAAAAAGTGGAGAAAAAGTGGAGCATAAGAGGAGAAAAAGTGGAGAAAAAGTGGAGCATAAGAGGAGAAAAAGTGGAGAAAAAAGTGAAGAAAAAGTGGAGAAAAAGTGGAGCATAAGAGGAGAAAAAGTGGAGAAA
This sequence comes from Anomaloglossus baeobatrachus, assembly GCF_048569485.1. Classification (NCBI taxonomy): domain Eukaryota; kingdom Metazoa; phylum Chordata; class Amphibia; order Anura; family Aromobatidae; genus Anomaloglossus; species Anomaloglossus baeobatrachus. The sequence continues at coordinate 53,231,481 of NC_134362.1, forward strand.
AAGAGGAGAAAAAGTGGAGAAAAAGTGGAGAAAAAGTGGAGCATAAGAGGAGAAAAAGTGGAGAAAAAGTGGAGAAAAAGTGGAGAAAAAGTGGAGCATAAGAGGAGAAAAAGTGGAGAAAAAAGTGAAGAAAAAGTGGAGAAAAAGTGGAGCATAAGAGGAGAAAAAGTGGAGAAAAAGTGGAGAAAAAGTGGAGAAAAAGTGGAGAAAAAGTGGAGCATAAGAGGAGAAAAAGTGGAGAAAAAAGTGGAGAAAAAGTGGAGAAAAAGTGGAGAAAAAGTGGAGCATAAGTGGAGAAAAAGTGGAGAAAAAGTGGAGAAAAAGTGGAGAAAAAGTGGAGCATAAGAGGAGAAAAAGTGGAGAAAAAAGTGGAGAGAACGTGGAGAAAAAGTGGAGAAAAAGTGGAGCATAAGAGGAGAAAAAGTGGAGAAAAAGTGGAGAAAAAGTGGAGCATAAGAGGAGAAAAAGTGGAGAAAAAGTGGAGAAAAAGTGGAGCATAAGAGGAGAAAAAGTGGAGAAAAAAGTGGAGAAAAAGTGGAGAAAAAGTGGAGAAAAAGTGGAGCATAAGAGGAGAAAAAGTGGAGATTAAGAGGAGAAAAAGTGGAGAAAAAGTGGAGAAAAAGTGGAGAAAAAGTGGAGAAAAAGTGGAGAAAAAAATGGAGAAAAAGTGGAGAAAAAGTGGAGAGAAAGTGGAGAAAAAAATGAAGAAAAAGTGGAACACCCTTTGGTACCTTTCATGTGGCACTAAGGGGTGCTTAGCTTTGTATTTAGCCAAAAAAATGAAAAAAAAATGACATAGGGTTCCCCCTAGTTTTGTAGCCAGCTAGGGTAAAGCAGACGGCTGCAGCCTGCAGACCACAGCTGGCAACCTCACCTTGGCTGGTAATCCAAAACTGAGGGCACCCCACGCTGTTATTTTAAATTAAATAAATAATTAAAAAAAAAAACACGTAGGGGTCCCCCAAAATTGGATCACCAGCCAAGGTAAAGCAGACAGCTGGGGCCTGATATTCTCAGACTAGGGAGGTCCATGGTTATTGGAATCTCCCCAGCCTAAAAATAGCAGGCCGCAGCCGCCCCAGAAGTGGCGCATCCATTAGATGCGCCAATCCTGGTGCTTCGCCCCAGCTCATCCCGCGCCCTGGTGCGGTGGCAAACGGGGTAATATTTGGGGTTAATACCAGATGTGTAATGTCACCTGGCATCAAGCCCTGGGGTTGGTGAGGTCAGGCGTCTATCAGATACCCGACATCACCAACCCAGTCAGTAATAAAAAAAAATAGACGACAAACACATTTTTATTTGAAAAAACACTCCCCAAAACATTCCCTCTTTAACCAATTTATTAGATTGAAAAACAAATCCAGGTCTGGTGTAATCCAAGGGGTTGCCATGACGATCCACACTGTCCCAGTCAATGAAGAGCAGGATGTTCCCCATTGACTGGGAGAGCAGTGCAGTGACCTGAGCTAACATCAATGGGTCAGCCCAGGTCACTGCAGGGGGGTGACAAGTGCTGCTGTCAGCGAGGTACATTACCTGCGCTGATCTCCAGCACACTGACAGCCCCTGTCACTGAGGTCAATGACCGGCGCCTTCACAGCAAGTATCGCGAGAGGTCCGTGACGTCACCGCTAGTCAGTCTCGGGTCGGAAGCGATAGGTGATGTGACAAGCGGCGGCCATGGAGGACAGTGACAGCGCTGAGGTCGGGATGGCGGGACTTCATCACCGCAGGTAAGCCGAGCGAGCGAGCGAGCGAGCGAGCGAGCGGGCGGGCGGGGGGGGATGGGGGGGGATGGGGGGGGGGATGTGTGTGTGTGTGTGTGTTTGTGTATGTATGTGTACATGCCGCGGGCAGGAGGGGGCGGAGCGAGCTGAGCGGGAAAGTGTGGGCTTCCTGCACGTAACTAAGATAAACATCGGGTTACTAACCAAAGCGCTTTGCTTGGATACCCGATGTTTATCTTGGTTACCAGCTTGTGGCAGGCTGCCAGCGATGGCTCCTGCACACTGTAGCTGTAAAAAGCCCTGCTTTTTGCTGCTAGAACCGTTCTCGAACGTATCTAGAACTATCGAGCTTTTGCAAAAAGCTCGAGTTCTAGTTCGATCTAGAACATGCCCCAAAATCACTCGAGCCGCGAACTGGAGAACCACGAACCGCGCTCAACTCTAGTTACCAGCTGTTTAAAGGATTTGTGGTGGCTGGATGTACGTATTGTACAATGCAGATACAGCAGCGTTATGTACACTGTGTAATGGCTGTACTTGGACACCTCAATCCTGCTCCGATTGAAGTGAATGGGCCTGAGCTGCAGTATCCAAGAACAGTCACTACATCAATGTATAGCACAGTGGTGTCCCAGCTCCATACTGAACAACAATTTGTTGATCTGTGGTGATGGCGGGTATCAGAATCCCACCAATCTGATATTGATAACAAATCATAAGGACAAGTCATCTATACCTAAGTCCTGGACAACCCCATTAACGCACCATAATGTAATGTTTTTTCATGGTCTTTGGGTAATTAACACTAGAAGTCCCAGAAATTTCGAGCTTCCCTCTGAAGTCCCGAAAAAGGGTCAAATGACCAAATACAATAAACTGAATAGAACTAACTAGAAGCTAAATGGCTAAACTCAATGGAAAACAACAACCTCCTGTGGTGCGACAGTAATGGTCTTAATTACAGAACAAAAGACGGTGATTATAGGATGTAGCTAAAATCCTTCAGGTCATTCGACCCGTCTCTGGGTTCCAAAGGTAGAAATGTTAAATGACCCCTCTCTGGGACTTCTAGTGTTAAGGCAATTTGGCATACTGTAGTGTGAATGTATTTGAGAGGCACCAACACTTCAACAGAGGTTTTCTGATTTTTGGTAATTTATTTTCCCATGGCTGCAGCTTGCTTAAATAAAGCCAAACCAATCACCTTCAAACTTCTGTTTTAAACACATCCATGGAAAACCGGAACCAGTGTCATCAGTGTTTTCCATTAGTGTGCCATCAGTGTTTTTCCGTATGTAGAAAGAAAGTATGCAATTACAAAGACTATGGGGATAGCCGGAAACCAGGGCTCTTTAGCTGACCCTCAGGCAAGGGTCTTTGTGCTATCTCTAATCTCAGGGATACCCCTAAAGGTGGGGATGCCTGAATCTCCTTCTTGGCTGAGATTCTGACCTGCCCTGATCTTATACCGCTCCCCCAGGGGGGCCAGGACAGGAGTGTAGTTGAACACATAGAAATAGACAGACGGGGGAAAACAAAACTCTGTCACACAGCACGCACGCACGGAGGTATAAGTCGCAGTCAATGAATAAGGTTTAGTTACCAAAACATGTTTGGTTTTAATTTTTGTATTTATTGTGACTTTTGAATTGCTCTCTTTCATGTTGAAGCACCTTATTAAAATTTGAAGTTTTCATGAACATTGTCAGCACTGGACCCCCTTTTTCTACACCAAAAATGTAGTGTGTTATAAGTACTTATTGAATGTTAAATTGAGGCATCCTCATTATTGTATAAATGGTATCAGATTATGTGATATTCTTATTACTGTATATTGTACTTTACTGCAGATCCATAACTCTGTTGGAAGAAGAAAACTGACGAGAAAATGCCATTGCAGGTAAGTTATGACATTTGGTAAGGTGTTCAATATTTTGTAGGTTTTATAGATGACATTATTCAGAATAAGGCCTTTCATATTTGTGTGCCACCCCCACGCCAGCAGCCGGGCTGCTCGGATCCGGACCCGCAGTGTGGCTCGAGGGATCTTCCGGACCTGGGGGTCGCGCGGACACTTCGAATAAAAAGGGGACATTTATGTACGGGTATTGCCGTAGGTACTTCGTGACGCCACCCACGGTGTATGGTGAAATGTGACACCACCGCTGCTGTTGGGGAGCACCCGGGGGCGATGGGATTGCAGCTGGATGTTAACCCCTCCGTGGGTAGTGGTGGATGCCCTGGGGCCCAGTGTCTCTGTGCTGAGGATGGTGGCTTGAAGGGGCCGGCGTGCCCAGTCAGACCGAGGGGATGTTAGTTTACTCACAGTTAAATGAAGCACACAAATCCAGTGGTAAACCAAGGTGTCAGTGGCCGGCCGCCCCGGCCGGGTGTATGCTGATCCCTCACCCGGGGTGATGGTCTGTGTCACTTTCCTCTGTACTACTGTTGTCATTGTGGACTTCCCGGTATGGAACACGGGAGTCCGCTCCCGGTACTTTTGTTGGGAGCCTTGCCTGCAGACGCTGACCCTTGGGATCTACCGGGCACTGGCGGATGCCCTATCCCCCGCAGTGGGGTGTTGTCTGACTTTTTGGGACTTTGGGTGGGACAGGACCTGTAGTCCTGTCCTCAATTGGTTAATTAGCGAGGCCGTTGGTTTCGGTCCTGGCTTCAGGGTCCAAGAACCCCCTCTGTGAACGGTTTCCGGGTCGGTTCTCTGGGGTCGGTACCAGCGGGCTCCAACCCTGCCCCGGTCCCCCTCGGATCTCTGGCAGCCATCTTCCCATCTCCTGACAGACACGGACCACCGTCTACCACCTAGCCAGTACGCCGGGGCTCCAACCCCGACACCCTTTCTTTCTGAGTTCCCTGGCACTTTATCCTCTTCTCCTCACTCCTCCTGAACTTGACTCCACTCAACCTTTAACTTCAACTACTGCTTTTCCACTCCAAACTCGAACCTGAACCACTACTTTTCCCGCTTCGGGTTCTCTAGACCCCTAGGTGGGTGTTCTCCATCCGCTTGGTTCCTCACACTGGTGTGCCTGTCCTACCCTGGGGGGGGGGGGGTGACTAGGGTTTGGTTGGCAAGATGTAACCCTGTGAGAGAAGGTGTTGTGCGGGGGCCTATTTGGTGTGTGACCACCTGGCGGCGCCAGGACGTCACATTTGACAGTATGTTTTGCCTATGCGATAAATTCAATAGTTTTTATCAATGTAACAAACACTTTTTTGGTCCATATCAACGCCCAAAATTTGATGAAGGCTTCTTAAGCATGTGCAGCAGACAGGACATGAAATGCCATCTTTTTTACAGATACATTCACATCTTGCAGCACTGACGGACACAGACAGAAAAGGGTCCCTGTGCAATAATAATACATGGGCCCTTTCAGTCCAATAACTCAACATAATTCACAATACCACCTATTTTGGAGGTAGAAAATTGGGTCCCCCAACCTCTTGAGCTCTTGGTTGCACAAATGATATGTCCGCCCCAGGCTTGCAGTGAAGCCTCAGATTGCTTTTTTCAGGGTTTTTACACCACTGTTTGGATTGTCTTAGCACCAAAGGTTTGCATATGCACTGTTTTTTTAAGTTTGTTTTTTCCAAGCATTGTGGCTATTATGACAGAATGGTACATTTCTCCCAGACAAGGTCAGACATAGGAAATCAAGTGTAAAAAAATCATCTGCCCAAGACTATTTCAGCCTGAGAGAACCAGTTATTAGAGCCACTTACTTTGCACATACACTGTGTGCAGAATTATTAGGCAAATGAGTATTTTGATCACATGATACTTTTTATACATGTTGTCCTACTCCAGGCTGTATAGGCTTGAGAGCCAACTACCAATTAAGTAAATCAGGTGATGTGCATCTCTGTAATGAGGAGGGGTGCGGTGTAATGACATCAACACCCTATATAAGGTGTGCGTAATTATTAGGCAACTTCCTTTCCTTTGGCAAAATGGGTCAGAAGAGAGATTTGACGGGCTCTGAAAAGTCCAAAATTGTGAGATGTCTTGCAGAGGGAAGCAGCAGTCTTGAAATTGCCAAACGTTTGAAGCGTGATCACCGAACAATTAAGCGTTTCAAGCAAATAGCCAACAAGGTCGCAAGAAGCGTGCTGGGCAAAAAAGGCGCAAAATAACTGCCCATGAATTGAGGAAAATCAAGCGTGAAGCTGCCGAGATGCCATTTGCCACCAGTTTGGCCATATTTCAGAGCTGCAATGTTACTGGAGTATCAAAAAGCACAAGGTGTTCCATACTCAGGGACACGGCCAAGGTAAGGAAGGCTGAAAAACCACCACCTCTGACCAAGAAACATAAGATAAAACGTCAAGACTGGGCCAAGAAATATCTTAAGACTGATTTTTCAAAGGTTTTATGGACTGATGAAATGAGAGTGACTCTTGATGGGCCAGATGGATGGGCCAGAGGCTGGATCAGTAAAGAGCAGAGAGCTCCACTCCGACTCAGACACCAGCAAGGTGGAGGTGGGCACTGGTATGGGCTGGTATCATCAAAGAGGAACTTGTGGGACCTTTTTGGGTTGAAGATGGAGTGAAGCTCAACTCCCAGACCTACTGCCAGTTTCTGGAAGACAACTTCTTCAAGCAGTGGTACAGGAAGAAGTCGGTATCATTCAAGAAAACATGATTTTCATGCAGGACAATGCTCCATCACATGCATCCAACTACTCCACAGCGTGGCTGGTCAGTAAAGGTCTAAAAGATGAAAAAATAATGACATGGCCCCCTTGCTCACCTGATCTGAACCCCATAGAGAACCTGTGGTCCCTCATAAAATGTAAGATCTACAAGGAGGGAAAACAGTACATCTCTTGGAACAGTGTCTGGAGGCTGTGGTGGCTGCTGCACGCAATGTTGATCGTAAACAGATCAAGGAATGACAGAATCTATGGATGGTCGGCTGCTGAGTGTCATCAGAAAGAAAGGTGGCTATATTGGTCACTAATTTTTGAATTTTTTGGTGTTTTGTTTTTGCATGTCAGAAATGTTTATTTCTAAATTTTGTGCAGTTATATTGGTTTACTTGGTGAAAATAAACAAGTGAGATGGGAATAGATTTGGTTTTTATTAAGTTGCCTAATAATTCTGCACAGTAATAGTTACCTGCACAAACAGATATCCTCCTAAGATAGCCGAATCTAAAAAAAAAAAACCTCCAAATTCCAAAAATATTAAGCTTTGATATTTATGAGTCTTTTGGGTTGGTTGAGAGAATAGTTGTTGATCAATAATAAAAAAAATCCTCAAAAATACAACTTGCCTAATAATTCTGCACACAGTGTAGAACATATTTCTAGGAAAAAGTCAATATGTTAAAGTCTTATGCTTCACGTAAAAAAAAATATAAAAAAAATAAAATGGGATTATTTTTATTTTTTTCATGACTGTATTTAGCATTTCTATTCTCTATTTTTAAAGGGGTTGTCCACTACTCGGGCAAACCTTTCTCAATCAATATGAGTATAAATATGACAAGTGCAGTGTGGGGAAAAATCGCATTGCACTTGGACCAATGTTAGTCAATGAGGCAGTTCTGATCTGATGCTGTTTTTGGCCTCAGGAAAAACATGGCAGCATGTTGCGCATGGTCACATAAAACGGCCGAGACTCACCAATGCAAGTCTATGTGTTAAAAAATACAAAATAGACATCACATGGGTCATCCATTTTTTACAGAAACATCCCCATTCTATATGGACTTACAATATGAACGTGCAATAAGTCAAATCAACAATTATATACCCCAAAAATACAAATGCTAATTAAACACACATACTATTCTGTAACATAGAACACTTTAATTGTTCCTGTAAATGATTGTAGAATAATAGTTTGCTCAGAAAAAAATAAAATGCATTGCATATGGATATTAGGAGAGGAAAAAAAACAAAACATGCACTCATATAGCACTTGCCTGACATATGGAAAACCAAACAAATTTCACGCCTACAACTTTTCTGGATGTAATTAAAATAGTTTTTATACACTAGTGTGAGTGTATCCTCAGGGCGGCTTTGCACGTTGCGACATCGCACGTGCGATGTCGGTAGGGTCAAATCGAAAGTGACGCACATCCGTCGTCACTTTCGACATCATACTGTGTAAATGCTAGATGATACGATGAACGAGCGCAAAAACGTCGTTATCGTACCATCGGTGTATTCTCCGACATTTCTATAATGCCGGTGCCGCGACAGGTACGAGGTTGTTCCTCGTTCCTGCGGAAGCACACATCGCTGTGTGTGAAGCCGCAGGAGCGAAGAACATCTCCTTACCTGCCGCCGGTGGCTATACGGAAGGAAGGAGGTGGGCGGGATGTTTACATCCTGCTCATCTCCGCCCCTCCGCCGCTATTGGCCGCCTGCCGTGTGACGTCGCTATGACGCCGCACAACCCGCACCCTTAGGAAGGAGGCGGGTCGCCGGCCAGAGCGACGGTCGCAGGGCAGGTGAGTGCGTATGAAGCTGGCGTAGCAATAATTTTCGCAACGCCAGCTTTCACAAGATATTGTACCTGTGACGGGGGCGGGGACTATCGCGTGCGACATCGCAGCATCGGCTTGCGATGTCGCAACGTGCAAAGCCCGCCTTACACTCAACTTCAGAGCTGTTGGATCTGGGTCTCCTAGGACTCATGTGCTGTTTATATTCCGACATGTGAGCCTTGGGAGACCAGGCCGGAAAGCAGTGACTACTGGGGTTCCGGCAAGTGTAAGGGAACTAACTACCGTCAAGCGCCACATCGCAGAGGGTACACTGGAAACATGATACACAGTGGGCCCTGGTGCTACAGAGAGGGGAGAGGGAAAAAACGAAAAAGCTAGCACTAAATGTGCACTACAGCACTAAAAAATCCAACTGTATATTATAAATTTGAGATTTTTGGCAAAAAAAATTGCAATTTCTTGAGCTACCCCGCCACGTCACGGCAAATCTCATTTGGGGCAGTCCTACGCTGAAATATTTTTATACAATGTGCCAAACGGCCTCACATATGAATAGTAGAACTGCTCTTAGCAGCACTCACCTGGTCTATTTCAATCCCTTACCCATGACTGAGTCATGGCTGTGGGCGGGCCAGGTCCAAGCAAATGTTGCATGAAGTAAATAGCCTGTGGACAAAGCCTGATGACTGAATGTGAACAGTCACCAACCGCCAAAATCTAGACAGGTGGAATACATCCCAAATTGGGGTGCATAGCAAGGTGGGGGTCAGCCACCGACCAATTCAATGAAGAAAAAACAAAAAAGCCAGCACTAAATGTGCACTTCAACACTAAAAATTCCAACTGTACTTATTATAAACTTGAGATTTTTGGCAAAAAAATTGCGAGAGAGGGGAGAGGGGTCACCTCCTAACACTCACCTGACGTTGATCCCTGCACTCTATAATGTCCCTAAATGGGTCCTCCTCCCGTGGAACATCACGTGCCTAGACCCTCACTGGTCCTGAATTCACCCTGATTAGTGAAGGTCAGCGAGATACTTGTCTTGCTACTGACATAAGGTACAGTCATATGAAAAAGTTTGGGCACCCCTATTAATGTTAACCTTTTTTCTTTATAACAATTTGGGTTTTTGCAACAGCTATTTCAGTTTCATATATCTAATAACTGATGGACTGAGTAATATTTCTGGATTGAAATGAGGTTTATTTTACTAACAGAAAATGTGCAATCCGCATTTAAACAAAATTTGACCGGTGCAAAAGTATGGGCGCCTCAACATAAAAGGGACATTAATATTTTGTACATCCTCCTTTTGCAAAAATAACAGCCTCTAGTCGCTTCCTGTAGCTTTTAATGAGTTCCTGGATCCTGGATGAAGGTATATTTGACCATTCCTGTTACAAAACAATTCCAGTTCAGTTAAGTTTGATGGTCGCCGAGCATGGACAGCCGCTTCACATCATCCCACAGATGTTCAATGATATTCAGGTCTGGGGACTGGGATGGCCATTCCAGAACATTGTAATTGTTCCTCTGCATGAATGCCTGAGTAGATTTGGAGCGGTGTTTTGGATCATTGTCTTGCTGAAATATCCATCCCCTGCGTAACTTCAACTTCATCACTGATTCTTGCACATTGTCAAGAATCTGCTGATACTGAGTTGAATCCATGCGACCCTCAACTTTAACAAGATTCCCGGTGCCGGCATTGGCCACACAGCCCCAAAGCATGATGGAACCTCCACCAAGTTTTACTGTGGGTAGCAAGTGCTTTTCTTGGAATGCCATGTTTTTTTGCCTCCATGCATAACGCCTTTTTGTATGACCAAACAACTCAATCTTTGTTTCATCAGTCCACAGGACCTTCTTCCAAAATGTAACTGGCTTGTCCAAATGTGCTTTTGCATACCTCAGGTGACTCTGTTTGTGGCGTGCTTGCAGAAATGGCTTCTTTCTCATCACTCTCCCATACAGATTCTCCTTGTGCAACGCGCGCTGTATTGTTGACCGATGCACATTGACCTCATCTGCAGCAAGATGAAGCTGCAGGTCTTTGGAGGTGGTCTGTGGATTGTCCCTGACTGTTCTCACCATTCTTCTTCTCTGCCTTTCTGATATTTTTCTTGGCCTGACACTTCTGGGCTTAACAAGAACTGTACCTGTGTTCTTCCATTTCCTTACTATGTTCCTCACAGTGGAAACTGACAGTTTAAATCTCTGAGACAACTTTTTGTATCCTTCCCCTGAACAACTATGTTGAATAATCTTTGTTTTCAGATCATTTGAGAGTTGTTTTGAGGAGCCCATGATGCCACTCTTCATAGGAGATTCAAATAGCAGAACAACTTGCGAGTGGCCACCTTAAATACCTTTTCTCATGATTGGATACACCTGCCTATGAAGTTCAAAGCTCAATGAGGTTACAAAACCAATTTAGTGCTTTAGTAAGTCAGTAAAAAGTAGTTAGGAGTGTTCAAATCAAGAAATTGATAAGGGTGCCCATACTTTTGCACCGGTCAAATTTTGTTTAAATGCGGATTGCACATTTTCTGTTAGTACAATAAACCTCATTTCAATCTAGAAATATTACTCAGTCCATCAGTTATTAGATATATGAAACTGAAATAGCTGTTGCAAAAACCCAAATTGTTATAAAGAAAAAAGGTTAACATTAATAGGGGTGCCCAAACTTTTTCATATGACTGTAACACTTAATAGGAAAGACAAACTGGGAGAAAGACGCAACTAATAAAACTCCAGCAGGAACTTCTCAGCTGCAACTGAAGTGACACCTCAGCTCCTTCCAAAAGGACAGCATAGGTATGCGCTATAGCCGACACAGGAAAGATTGAATAGTGGATACTTTTAGCAAAAGGAAGTGTCTGGAGCTGAGATTACAACTACCTTTTAGATCACAGCAGGATAGAAATGAACCTTTAACCCCTTCACTGCTGGATGGAATTAAATATGCCCTAAATGCAGCCTAACAGATATCAATGTCCATGAGATGATCATAGTCATTCATTACGTATTTCAACATCACAACAAAGTTGTCCAATATAGTACCAACACTTTGATTATAAAACCTTTTATCTTACAACACTGGCTAGTTCTGCACAATCCAATGTTGATCCTTGATGTTCGGTGCTACAGTGGGGCAGGTTTTCCAGCTCTTTTTGATATGTTCCCACTCTGCCTCCTTTTCAGCATTGCTATCCACCAAACACAAACTCTCTCCTTGCTGATCTGATTACAAAAACCAAAAGGGACCAAAAGTTTGCACTTGGCACAACCCACCGTCCTGTCCTGCAGATTTGTGATTAAGAGAGAAACAAGAAAACACTGCGTAAATTTAGAATTCTAAAGCCTTAACCCCTTTTTTATCACACTTACAAAATCAGTTCTTGAAAACTTGCATATCAAAATCTCACAGACAGTGCCAGACAGGTTTAGCCTACCGGCTTCCTCAGGGGACTCTTGATCATGAGTTTTGCCAAGAGGAGAATTTTGATTCCTGTGGAGGTAGAGCGAGACCACAGCAAGCTGAGTTGGGAAAATTGCCCCCCTACAGCTCAGGACAGCATGGATGAACATTGGATTGGGCCTGCCAGTGTGGTGTGAGAAAAGGTTTTATGACCATAGTATATTGTACTGGAAAACTTTGTTGTGATGTTGAAATAGTCCATGAAGGCCTTGGATTATCTCATTGAAAGTCATGGAGAGACATCTGACATTGGCTAAAATACATACATTTATTTTTAGTGATACTCCAGGCTTTTAGTAATAGTACCTCCTGGAGATATTGTTTGTATGTTTCACCTACATTTAATTAGCAGGGAAAAAAAACACTTTTTTTTTTGCTTTATTTCACAGGGACCTTACCCAGAACGTGGAGACTTGATTGAATTCTTTCGCCCCGGCTATAAACATTGGGCTGTTTATGTTGGAAAAGGATATGTTGTCCATTTATCAGGTATGATTACTATGGCTTATATACGTTTAACAAAGTAAGCAATGTATTATAAACTGAAACTTGGATCAGTAAATTAATTTAATACTGAATACATGGAATCTACAGTTTTGAAATGAAGATACATAGCTGCCTAAAAAGGTTCTATTTTTTCGGTTCCATAAAATTAATGTCCTAACCTTAGAATGGACCATCGATAACCGATCTCTGAGGGTCTGTCATGGGCACCCCTGAAAAATGTAAGGTTTGGATCTTAAGTGATCTGATATCGATGGCCAATCCTAAAATAATAGGCAGTCAATTTTTAAAGAACTGGAGATCCCCTTGAACTGATGAAGTGTTGGCTTATGACATTTATCTGTTCTACTGTTCTGAATTTTTCCAGATGTAACATTAACCCCTTACCGACACCCTCCACACATGTATGGCACAAGTCGGTAGCTGATGTATGGAGTGAGCTCACAGCACAAATGATCAGACAAGCGCAGGTTGACGCCCCCTAAGAGGACTAATACAGTGAAAAGCAGGAGCGTAATGACTGCAGTTGACGAGGTCGTCATCGTGACCTGGCCCGGCAGGTTAGGGGCCCCACACCCTCCCTGCAGATCAGCAGCCGACTCCTCTCTGTGAGAGAGGAGCTGTGCTGTTCTGTGGCAGACCACCCGGCTGCTATATGGCCCGTGAGTCAGGGGGGCCCGGTGTCTGCGGCAACGGCACAGGGCCCCCCTCGCCTGTCATCTCACACAGCACTGAAGAAGTATCGAGCGGCACACTCTGCTCAATGCCTCATCATTCTCCCCCTGTACCTGCGCTCAACGTCACTGCATGGTGTCACTCCTGTGCAACTGCTATGCTGAGAGCACAGAGCGAAAGACAGGAGGACGCTCTGACCAGAGCAGTGGGGGAATGAGGAGACGTGAGTACTTGCTGTTTGTTTTTTGATTTTTAATCAGTGAGTACATGGTTGTCAGAGGCCTATTGGGCTGCATTATACATGGAGGTCTATGAGGCTGCATTATGCATGGAGGTCTATGGGGCTGCATAATACAATATGAAGGTCTATGGGGCTGCATTATAATACATATAGGACTATGGAGGTTGCATTATAATATATGGAGGACAATGGGGGCTACATTATAAAACATGGAAGACAATGGGGGGTGCATTATAATATATGGAGAACTATGGGGTGCATTATACTATATGGAGAACTATGGAGGGAATTATAATACATGGAGGTTTATGGGAGTTGCATTATAATAATTGGAGGGCTATGGGGGCTTCTTTAGACATAGAGGACCATGGGAAATTAAATACAATACATGGAGGACTATGGGGGTGCACTCTAATTTATGTGGGAATCTTTATACTATGTGGGATGCTATGTGGGGGACATTATAGTATTTGGGGAGCTATATACAAGGGGGGACAAAGATACAAGCATGGGATGGGAAAGTTTTGTGCTGACGGTAAAAGGCTCTTACCCTCAGCACCCAGCTTTTCCATTCTCTGCTATACATCTTAGCACCCAGCCTTCTCATGCTCTGATATGGGAAAGTTGGGGGCTGAGGAAATGATATATATCAGAGCATGGGGAAGCTGGGTGCGGAGGACCAGATGGATATCAGAACATAGGAAAGCTGGGTGCTGATAGAAAAAGGGATTTCAGATCATGGGAAACCTAGGTGCTGATGGAAAGAGCCAAGTTTTAGCGTCATTATCTCGTACCCCGAGTGTCGGTGTATGTGGAGGGGGGCCAGGTCCATACTTTGCACCAGGGCCCATCAAACTGTAGTTATGCCACTGGTGAAAGGTAAAAAAAAAGTTTCTAAAAAAATACCCCCCAAAATAAAAGATGAAATCACCCTCATTGTCCCCCATTAAAAATTAAAAAAATACTTAAAAAAAAATTACATATGTGTTCAGAAAATTCCAAAATATCAAATAATTTATATTTAGAGATAAAGACAGAAAGACCTAAGATTTACCCTCAATAGAGTCTTTGAGGAAAAGTGGAGGAATGGAAACACACCTTCCACCAGGAACAAACTGCAACCACACAATGTGAATTAAATTTTATTGTCCAAATCGTACTTTATTGTTAGTCGTAAAGTTGTGGCCCGGTACCTACAATGTCCTTTCTAAATATCTATCTTTACCCTCTGACCACTTAGCTATATTACACAATACCCTACACTTATCCCTATCTAGCTAATCCCAAAATGCGTTTTTCTTACTTCACTTCCTGTGATGTTTTGTTTAAGAGGAGTCTCAAATCTGATGTTACAGGAGGCTGGGGCTGCACTCACTCCCCCCAGATGATAGTACATCATGAGGGGACAGCGCTGCAATTACTTAGTACAGTTTCTTGCATGGGTGCCCCTTCTGGATCATCACTGGTTTCACTCACACAGCTTCTCTTACCGCCCCCCCGATGATGATTTGAGGGTGGTGCTAAATGCTCTGGGGCAGCTGTGGTGTCACTTATCCTACTTCTATCTCCACTTGATAAAGGGTGTTGTACCCTTAGGTCACACCCTCCCTCATTCCAAATACACATCACCTGATCTGTTTCATCCAATCAGAATTCAAGTTTATACAGCTTGAAGTAGGAAAATCTGGATAAAATGATGATATGATCAAAATATTCACTTGCCTAATAATTATGCACACAGTGTGATATAGTCAATATAATGTGCCACATTGAAAATACTGTACAAAGATGGAAATAACTTTTTTTTTTTTTATATATATATTTAGATCTGACTGGCCTCTCCAGCTTATCCTCAGCATTTGGGGGTACGGTAGTCGTCAGGAAAGAACCCTTGTTGCAGGTGGCAAATGGCTGTGTCTACAGAGTTAATAACAAGGATGACAATAAAAGAATTCCCTACCCTCCGGATATAATCGTACAGAGTGCACTGAAAGAAGTGGGCGAGATAAAGGAATATAGCCTCACAAGTCACAATTGTGAGCATTTTTCTACAAGACTGAGATATGGCAATGGCTTCTCTGATCAGGTATTGTATAGACTCTCCTTAATGGCGCATACAATGGGTCATCAAATTATATTCTGTCCATAACAGCTACTATCCAATTCTTAGGGCCGTTTCACATCTCCGGTATTTTGCCGGAAGCCGGATCTGGCACTCATGCAGTACAGTTACATTCATTTTCAGTGGAAGCGCGACACCATGCGGACACATGTGGTTGTGTATAAAGCACACAACCCGCATGGTGTCGCGCTTCCACTGTAAATGAATGTAACTGTGCCAGCTCCGGCTTCCGGCAAAATATCGGACATGTGAAACAGCCCTTAGCTGGATCAAACAATGTAGACTACACAACTTTTTGTGTATCTCAAAAAGCAGAGTGTAATTGTTGTTTTTTTATATGGATGCCTATGGAAATGGATCATAATAAGTGGCCAATCCATCTGTTAATGTGAATATACAAAAGTCCTTTTGTAGTGAACCTTCTTTTTCCCATTCTTTGCAGGTGGATGATGCAGTGAAATACACCATTATAGCCACTGTTGGTATCGCTCTTATAGGCCTTATTGCAGGGACAGTTTCTACTCTAGGAAATAAAAAACAAGATTCTAGGAGATAAAAAACAAAATAAGTAAAAAAATAAAATAAGCTACACTAATTATATATACTATATGTATATATTCTATATACAATGCAAACTCCAGCCATTTTCGATCCTACTCCATTAAAATTCTTAGGGGAGCTTGTCTATGCAACAAGAAACGTTGCCCAACAACTTGGAGCTGTAAAAAATAACACATTAAGGCTTCAGTTATACATCAGTTTTTTCACAAACAAGAAAAACGGAAAAAGTTTCATCAGTGATTTTCATGCAAGTTTCATCAAAGTTTGATCTGAATGTCATCAGTTTTTCTTCTACACGGAAACAAACCCATTTCTCAACCTTTCCCTATGTAACAGTCCAAGTGAATTTTTCACGGACCCATAGGCTTATATTGATGATTTTGTTCCAATACTTCAAAATCGGACGTGTATCTGCAATTTTGTGTGGACCATTCAATGCACAAAAAAACCCCAAGACCATGTGAAGCTTGTAGACTGTGAGCCCTCACGGGCAGGGTCCTCTCTCCTCCTGTGCCTTGTTTTGTTTATGATTATTGTACTTGTCCCTATTATGTATATGTGTAAAGCGCCATGGAATAAATGGTGCCATAATAATAAATAATAATAATAATAATAATGACCTGATTCCCCAGCCTCTCCTCTCTGCCAATCCCTTCACCAGCTTCCCATTGCCCAAATACTCCAGTTCAAAACACTAAGCATGACCTACAAAGCCATCCACAACCTGTTTCCTCCTTACATCTGGGACCTAGTCTCCCGGTACCTACCTGCACACAACCTCCGATCCTCACAAGATTTCCTTCCCTACTCTTTTTCCTCTTCCCACAATCGCATACAAGATTTCTCCCGTGCCTCCCCCATACTCTGGAACGCTCTACCCCCGCATATCAGACTCTCGCCTACTGTAGAAAGCTTCAAAAGGAACCTGAAGACCTACCTCTTCCGACAAGCTTACAACCTACAATAACCCTCAGTCCATTACACCACTGCGCAACCAGCTCTGTCCTCACCTATTGTATCCTTACCCGTCCCCTGTACACTGTGAGCCCTCACGGGCAGGGTCCTCTCTCCTCCTGTACCAGCCTGTGTGTAATACTATTGTATGTACTGAGGATTTCAATTGCGTTAAGGCAATGACAACCAGAGACGAGTTCTTGGTGCAAAAGACGTTTTATAATATGTAACCGCAATATGTGCACAGAACAGAATATACACAATAATATGTAACCGCAATATGTAAACAGAACAAAATATACACAGTAATATGTAACCGCAATATGCACACAGAACAGTATATACACAGTGGAACATAAATACAGTAAATACCTGCTGGGTTCAGAGCAAAGAGGAATTCCCGGGGCCGCACACCGGACTCCCCCAGGGAGACCACCAGGAGCGAACCCCTATACAGGGGCTGTCCGGCAATCACCCCAGAAGGCCTAAATGCGCAGCAGCCGGGACACAAAAAGGGCAACAGATATAGTCCAAAAAATGTCCGTACGTGATGTGAGTCCTAGGGTGGATATGAACGGGAGGGACCGGGCAGAAGTGCCGACCAGAGACAGCAGACAGAGTCCGAGCACAGTTGGATGAGAGGTGAAGTCCAGAGCTGGTGTCAGGTGTTTCAACTGGATCCAAACAGCAATCAGGAGCTGAGAGCAGCTGGGCAGGAGTACACAGGAAGCAGTATACTCAGGCAACTAAACTAAGCTCAGGGGCGGCTTTTAAACAGATGGACAGGAAGTAGGGCAACAGAACAGAAAACTCCATGTTAACAAAGGGCAAGCTCCTTCAAAAGAAAACTGGAAATCCCGGAACTCTGACACTGTGCCTTGTAATGTTCATGATTGTTGTTCTTGTTTTTATGTATACCCTTTTTCACTTGTAAAGTGCCATGGAATAAATGACGCTATAATAATAAATAATAATAATTGTTATACATACGAAAGCTATCCATGAAAAACATGTATAATACTGGTACTCAAAAAATTGAAGTATGAATGAGGCCTATGGGGCCTACCTGAACCCACCTGGATCCAGCGCTGGCTGCTCTATGGTCTGTGTTCACACACAATAAGCAGACATCATCTTTCAACCAACAGTGGGACCATTGAGTTCCGTGACTTCCTACCACGTAGTGTCCTGCGCTATAAACAGGTGGTGTCGGTAGGTGAGGATCACTTAGTTTGTTGCTTTTTACACTTTCAAGCCTCAACGTTTGTATTGGCCTAGGCAACCCCCATATTTGACTGCTATTTACAAAAAAATTACTACTGAGGTCCAAAGATGATTGTACTCAAAGCCACCAACAATGTGGAACAGCTTTATGCCTATACTTACCTATGACACAGAAGAAAAGTCATCGAAATCACATCATCAAAATCAGAAGTTTTGGAACAATTGCTAATAAGAAGAAATATAGTTTCCCCATAAGTGTCAACCTCAAGATAACACATTTTTTTTAAAGGAAGTCTTCAAGCAATGCCTAAAGTGAACTTTTTGGACCTTCTGAAGCCACTTATTTTCATTGTAAAGGAAAGAAAATCATCAATGATCAGTCTGGTTTATTATTGTTGAGCTGTGTTCACATGTTTATTTGGGAGTTCATTTTTAGTTCATTTTTAGTTTGGTTTTAGGAACACAACGGAATTCATCTCCAACACAGATCCATTTGGTAACTGATGCATACCAAAGTGTAACTCTCACTGCCGATGTAGAGGCAGTGAGCGGGATTAGTGGACCTACTGGACCACTGGGGGGACCTGGGCTTACCCTATAGCAGAAGGGGCTTAACTAAGCGCTCACCTCAAGGCAGACACAAAGTACCACTCCCAGGTAAGTGATCAGGACTGTGGCAGCTGATCCCCAGGACCGGTGACGGACTCAGAGATAGACGTGTACAGTTGGGGTGACTGAAGCAGGCTTGACAGGCAGGTATGGACAGGAATGGAGGGCACGGCAGGGGTGCACAGGTATGAGAAGGCAGATACTGGAGGCAGACACAGGCATAGGAAGACAGGAGCTCGGGACCTGACAACTAGCTAGATAGGAGACTGGAGACTGACTAACTAGAGGCATTGTGCTGGTACCTCGCCTACTGGGAGGATGCCTTAAATATACAGTGCCTCTGAACCATAGACTGAGAAGCATTTCCTGGAAATAGCGCATCGGACCTTTAAGAGAAGGGCCGGTGTGCGGTGCGCGTCTTAGGTGCACACACAGGAACCCTGTGTGGCATGTACAGGGCCCGGGAGGGGAAGGAGGCAGCAGGACATGTGGATGGTCGGGGTAGTGCGGGGGAGTACATGACCCAGCTGGGGCGGTAAGTCTGTGTCTCTTCAGAGACGCTGGCACTACACAATGTAGAGGGTCTGTATTCATTTTTTTGGGGTGCTGTTCGGTTTCTGTTTGATATTATATTTTGAGAATGTAGGAAAATATTCTACATGCTGTGTTCTAAACATAGATACCTAACAGGACCCAAAATAACCAATAGTATCCCTTTCCTAATATTGGCATCAACTGGCAAACTGATCCATTTTGGACATGAATTCCCATTATTTTTCCTAAAATGAACGAGACAAATGGACCTCCCAAACAGAGTTACAGGGGCAACTAAATAGCATTTCTGTATGAATAGCATCACGTATCTCGGCTTTTGAGTAATTTTCCAATCTCCAACAATACCTTTTAAAAATGCTTTCAAAATGAACTTTATAACCTAACTTTCTTTATATAGATTGTGTGCCCATACCACTGGTCAATGGGGTTCACCTTTGCTTCAAATTGTTCAAATTGCCCAATGTCACAACATATGGTGGCCACAGCTACTGTAAGAGGCTAGCCATGACGTCTAATAGCCATTGCGGGTTTTTCATGATGGAAGTGACAAGAGTTTGTTAACACTTGTGCTTTGCAATGTATTTTACCTGTACTCTACCTTCTGCAATAATCTATAATTTATTGGTATTTTTGACACTGTACTATGCTATATGTTGGATTGTAATTGATAATGGTTAATAAATTGTTGATATTTATGGTAATGAAATGAATAGTCTGGATGGTTTCTTATTTTGTGTCAAATAATCTGACTATGACAATAGTAATATTTTTTGGTATATGGAATCATCGAATCATAGAATGATAGACTTGGAAGGGACCTCAAGGGCCATCGGTTCCAACCCCTTGCAAGTGTAGGTTATCCTAATTCATCCCACCTATATGTTTATGAGGTTTCTGCTTGAAGATTTCCATTGATGGAGAGCTCACTATCTCCCGTGGCCGCCTGTTCCACTCTCTGAGTGCCCTCACTGTCAGAAAATGTTTCCTAATGTCTAATGTGTATTTTCTTCCTTTTAGCTTTACCCCATTGCTTCTTGTACTACCTTGTGCTAATGAGAATAGAGTTGTTTCCTCTTTACTGTGACTACCTTTCAGATATTTGTAGACCGCTATTAAGTCTCCTCTCAGCCTTCTCTTTTGTAAGCTATAAACATTCCTAGTTATTTTAGTCAGTCTTCATATGACATGGTTTGCAGACCTTCTACCATTTTGGTTGCTTTTCTCTGAACTCGCTCCAATATATGGAGTCTGTCACTTCTACGTCATTCATTAAACTAACCCTAGAGTCATATAGGGGACTCAACACCTAAAAAAAAAAACAACTGTTGACTTTGTTGTGCTCACCTGTCTCCTCTTGCTATGGCCACTCTTTCCGTAGATACTCACAAAAAGTGTAGTGAGTAGCTTCAGAGAGAGGAGAAGTGGGTGGAGGATCGCATTGAGGCCACATTGATACATTGAGTATTTGGTGTCAGTATTTTACTTCAGTATTTGTAGCCAAAACCAGGAGTGGAACAATGAAAGGAAAAGTATAATAGAAATACGGGCACAACTTCTGTATTTTTGACTCACTCCTGTTTTGGCTACAAATACTGAGGCAAAATACTGACCAAATACTCAATGTGGGACCGTAGGCTGGTGCTGCAGAAAAAAGACAGTCTGTGAGCATATGTAGCATGGTGCGGGGCGGTAGTCATGGGAGAGGGGCAGTTCTCGGTCTGAATGCAACCAATCACAGATGCTGGTACTGCCAGTGAGTGGCGGAAGCAGTGCATATGCATAAGGGTAATGAGTGGCCCCAGAAGTAACGTTACAGCCGCGCAGAATGCTCGGGAAGTATAATGCGCCTGCTCTAATCCCCCTAGCCCTCTCTACCAAAATTTAAAGCGCATTGATTCGGTTTCCCATACACTTATATGTGGATCAGCGGCTGGCCAGGTATCCAGAATTAAGTTTTGGCCCGAACCGGGGTTGTTTTTAAAAATGTGGTTGGAATGCGGGTTCACCCATCACTGTCACAGGGTATGTAATGACAAGACAGGGGCCCCTAGGCTGGCCCTCAGACTTGATTCCTTGCGCTGTCACTTATCTCAGAGGTAGGCTTGATGATAGCCAGGTCCGAGCCCCCAGTGTGACCCTAACTCCAGTCCGGGCCCTGATATTACTACTCTTCTGCAGGCTGGAAAACACAAAGACAAAACCTCACAAAATGACATGGACAAGGGAGAAAGAAAACTCAGACACAGCACTCAAAACACACAGGAGAGACACTATGTGTACTGGGGACAACGAAAAAGGGAAGGAAGTAACACAGAATGCTCAAAAGTGCAACACGGATCACCATAAACATGAAAATCCCCAAGACCAGGATCGCTGGAGCATATGCTAAAGCTATCATTGGCGAATACTGGAAGAAAGCCGTTCTTTAAATAGGGAAGAGATATTTGCATGTGTCAATTAGCAACCTGAGCTCTTAGGTCCTACTCACCAGTCTGCAGGAATTAACTCCTCCAGAGCTGAAGACCAGTGAACCTGAACCAGCCGACGTCCGGCTCAGGCTTACACAATCCAGAAGTCTCAGGTTGCTTGCCAGAATCTGTAGTCTGAACAGAGTCTGACAATGCCATGCCAGTGGGTGTGTGCAGAGTCAAACATTGCATGACAATCACTACACATTAGTCCTCTTTCACACGTCCTTGTCTCCGGCACGTATTTGGTCCTTTTCCTCACGTACTGGAGACACGGGCACACGTAGACCCATTAAAATCAATGGGTCTGCGCTCACGTGCGTGTTCTGCCATGGACCACGTGTGGAACGCAAACGGACCACACGGAGGTGTTCCGTGTGACACGCTGGAGAAAACACACTGCAGCAGCTGCAGCAGTGGGGAGTCGGCAGGACCGGAGACCAAAGATCAGCACCACGGACAGCGACGCCAGGGACAGGTGAGCAGAAAGTTCCCGTTCTCCATGTGTTATCACAGATAACACACAGAGAACACACGTGTGCCATAAACACGTCTCACGCAGGGCAATACGCACCTTTGACACGTCCGTGAAAAACGTGCGTGATTTTCACGAACGTGTGAAAGAGGCCTTACACAGCACACCACAATTCATATTACATTACCTACACAATACACAGGACATAATACACATTACACTTCACATGACAGCAAAGCAATTGGGGTCTTTAGGGGAAACACTGACTGCTGCTGTTATCTTGTTGTACGCTTACTGTAGGATGCTTTCCAGGCAGTACTTGCTCTAGCCAAGCGAACAGCTGACAATCAACACAGAAGGAAGTGGTTGTTCATGCTAAGTGAAGAAGCAAAATGGTACACCAAATCTCTTGGGCACTCTAAGGGTGCATCAAATACATTTTTAGAAAGGGAAGCATTTACCATAACAAAGTTCAGTTTTTTTTATATAGGGCTAAAGTCCTTTATAGAATTATGAGCTTAGTTTTATGATTTTAGGGTTACAGACTCCCTTTAACCCCTTCACGATCATGGACGGATATATCCGTCATAGAGCGTGTCCCGTTAAGCCCCGCCCCCTGCCGCGGGCAAGCGGCGGTCGGCACACATATAAGCTGTTTTCAACAGCTGACATGTGTGCCTGCATGTTGCGAGTGGAATTGATTCCACTCGCAACATTTAACCCCTTAAATCTCGCTGCCAAAGTCTGGCAGCGAGATCTATATGCGCGCGGCCATGATTTTTACTTAGCGCCGCTCCCACCGGAAGTCACGTGCGTGATCACGTGACTTTCGGTGGTTGCCATCGTAGCACAAGGTCATGTGATGACGCCTGCAGCTATGAAGTTTCACTTTCGTTTTCCCTCGGCCAAGAGCAGAGAGAAACAGGAAGTGACTGAATCTGCTGTTTACAGCTGTATAGCTGTGATCAGCAGATAGATAAGAGCGATTGGATTGCTGATCGCTATAGCCCCCTAGGGGGACTAGTAAAATAAATTAAAAAAAAATAAAAAAAAGTTTTTAAAAAATAATAAAAAAAACCCCTAAAAGTTCAAATCACCCCCCTTTGA
Source organism: Anomaloglossus baeobatrachus (assembly GCF_048569485.1). Classification (NCBI taxonomy): domain Eukaryota; kingdom Metazoa; phylum Chordata; class Amphibia; order Anura; family Aromobatidae; genus Anomaloglossus; species Anomaloglossus baeobatrachus. The sequence continues at coordinate 53,254,677 of NC_134362.1, forward strand.
AAATTAAAGGGTTAAAAAATAAATAAATATACACATATTTGGTATCGCCGCGTTCAGAAATGCCCGATCTATCAAAATATAAAATCAATTAAACTGATTGGTAAACGGCGTAGTGGCAAAAAAATTCCAAACGCCAAAATTATGTTTTTTGGTCGCCGCAAGTTTTACGCAAAATGCAATAACAGGCGATCAAAATGTAGCATCTGCGCAAAAATGGTACCATTAGAAAAGACAGCTTGAGACACAAAAAATAAGCCATCACTGAGCCATAGATCCCAAAAAATGAGAACTGTTTTCGGAAAATGGCGCAAAACGTGTGCCACTTTTATTGTACAAGCTTGTGATTTTTTTTTAACCCCTTAGATACAAGTAAAGCTATACATGTTTGGTGTCTACAAACTCGCACCGACCTCAGGCATCATACCCACACATCAGTTTTACCATATAATGAACACCGTGAATAAAACATCCCAAAAACTATTGTGCCATCACACTTTTTTTGCAGTTTTTCCACACTTGGAATTTTTTTGCTGTTTTCCAGTACACTATATGGTAAAACTTATGGTTTCATTTAAAAGTACAACTTGTCCCGCAAACAACAAGCCCTCATATGGCAAGATTGACGGAAAAATAAAAAAGTTACGGCTCTCGGAAGAAGGGGAGCAAAAAACAAAAACGCAAAAACGGAAAGTGCCCCGGGGCTGAAGGGGTTAAAGATAATCTGTTGCCAAGTTTTTGCTATCTAATCTGAGAGCAGAATTATGCAGGGACAGAGACCTTCATTCCAACGATGCATCACTTACTGAGCTGCTTGCTGAGCCCGTTCTATATATGACAGGTGCCAGCTGTGTTATACAGCCAGCATCTGCCAATCTCTGCAAAGTGATAGCTAGGAGCCAATGGGTTACCATGACACATAGTGGTCCACTGAAGGGCCGAGTCGCCATCATCTTCATACTTATAGATCATTCAGTGTTGTATGTAGCAAACTTAAAGAAAACCTGTCACCACTTTTTCAGCCTATAAGCTGCGGCCACCACCACCAGGCTCTTATATACAGCATTCTAACATGCGCTATATAAGAGCCCAGGCCGGGGGTATAACATAAAAAACACTTTATAATACTTACCTAACGGTCGCGCTATGGGCCTAATGGGCGTCTCCGTTGTCTGGTGCCGGCGCCTCCTCTTTCGGCCATCTTCATCCTCTTTCTGACTCCTGGATGCATGACGCGTCTACGTTATACACACTCGCCGGTTCTGCGCAGGCGCACTTCAATATTTTGATCTGCCCTGCTCAGGACCTGAATGCCGGCGAGTGTGGATGACGTTGGACGCGTCATGCACCGCGGCTAGAGAAGAAGGAGAACAAAGATGGCCAAAAAAGGCGTTGCCGGCACCGGAGAGCGGAGACGCCCATTAGGCCCACAGAGCGACTGTTAGGTAAGTATTATAAAGTGTTTTTTATGTTATACTCCCAGCCTGGGCTCTTATATACAGCATGTTAGAATGCTGTATATAAGAGCCCGGTGGTGGTGGCTGCAGCTTATAGGCCAAAAAAGTGGTGACAGGTTCCCTTTAATTATTGCACTATGTAGAACAAGTGATCAAAAGATTGTAGATTCAAATAAAGCTAAAAAAAATGTTTTTAAAACTAGTAACACATTTTTAAAAAAGTTTGATTCACCCACTTTTTCCAATGTAAAGATCAATTGAGAAATACAAATATGTGATGTACCCCAAATTTACACAAACAATACCAGGTGAAAGAGGCATCTCAAGCGTATCCAAGTCATTTTTTTAGGCAGCGAATGATCTAAATATTACACCCATCACACTTCATATTACATAATTCTGGACATTTACAGTCTCCAAGATTTAATATGAATTCACATCTATATTGTGCAGTGTTCATGCTTTTCCTTTTGCCAAAAACAAGAGTACGCCCTGGCTTAAAGGCTTAAAGGGAACTTTTTATCACTGTTCTTTAAATGTACACTTTGTTTGAAACTTTAGATACATTTTCCCGAATTCCATTAATTGTGGAATGATCATGAATTCTCTGGAGCGACTATAAATAAAACCATTCTGCAGAAGTGCTAAAACATTGTGAAACAGTCAAAACTTTCATATTTCTGCATAAATTTGGCCTAAAACTATATCAGCTACATCACATGTTCCCACAAGTCCAAAAAGTTGATAGACAACCAAATAAAACAAAGAAGTAAAAAATATTTTTTTAAATGAGTAAAGTGATACAATATCACATTTCTTTGAGCGGCAAAAATATGTGAACCTTTAGGATTATTAAATAATTTGAAAATTATATTAGAATTTAGGTTTTTCAATCAATGGGATGACAGGTGAGAGTGGGTGACCTGTTTTATTTAAAGATCAAAATCTGATCTTCACAACACATGTATGTGGAAGTGTATCATGGCTTGATACATGTTTGTTTTTACTTTGCTGCCTGTGAAGTGTGAGCGAAATACACTCCTTCTATGCCTCTGGAACTCCAAATTAATAAGATTTGTTTTACGACCGCTCAGGAAATAAATACAGCACACACTGCTTTGTGGTGTACTGAAAGTTTCTGCTTGATTACATCATGTGACATGTTTATATAGTACCTCAAACAAAGAAATAACTCATCTGAACTATGCACCAATAAGAGCCGCAGGGGTGTGTATAGAAATGTGAAACTTCCCCGCCCATCAGTGCTAGCTAAGCCCAATGACATCATTAGCTAGAAGACAAGATGGACATTATAGGAACAAAATGGATTGTATTCTCTCACAGAAGTCAGAGAAAGTAAAGTAAAAAAAACATAATGGGATTAGTTGTACTGGTTGTATAGGGAGAAGAGTAGAGAATTAAAAAAAAGCAAATTACAAATGTGGTTAAGGGTTAAAAATAGATATTTTTAAAGGGTATTTTAAGTATTGGGCAACCCCTTTAAATTACCCCCAGTGCAAGCCGATCAAATATTGCAAGCAGCTGGGCTGAGCTGCGAACGTACCTGAGCACAGCAATGGTTGTATGAGTGGTTTACATACTTAAGGCACCCGATCTCTGTTTTTTGTAAAGTCTGTGTTTGATACGAACACTGAACGCCGAACCTCAGATTCGCTTATCTCTATTCCTGGTACATCCGTGACCAGGAAGAATCAGTATAGTGGCATTATTCCATCACTATATGGAGTTCAGGAAGAATCAGTATAGTGGCATTATTCCATCACTATATGGAGTTCAGGAAGAATCAGTATAGTGGCATTATTCCATCACTATATGGAGGTATTATGTTGTCATAATGCAGTGTTTATACCTGTATTATTGTTAGTTTGTCTAATTCTTTTATTCGACTTACTTTAGGTATGGTCATATTTGTACAAGAATCCTCAAATGTAGAGCAGCGTGTGCGTGGGGAGGTATGGGCATGTGACCATGAGTATTTGTGCTTTCAAATGCCAGGGATTTACAGTCCCAGTCCGACCCTGCTAACCGGTTTGTAGGAATATATCATATCAATCAGTGATTGTAAAAATTGATCAAGTTGTGAATTTAGTCCATGGAGATATGTTTCTGCAGGTCGATCAAAACATTTTTTCATACCAATATGACATTCCTGGATAGGACTTAGATGAAAATGATCTGTCCCCTTGTGTAATACTGGGTGGCCCAATAGTAGTATATACAATTGAATTCATGATCATGACCTTTATCCTAACAGATCATATGGCTAAAAATACTCATATTATTCTTTCCAACTGCCAACGTGATATTTACCAGCCTGAATTGTAACTGCCTCTTTGTTGTCAGTGTATAGTGCACTCATACAATGTCATTGACCTATCCACTTGTGTAAAATGAGGTGGCCCAGTAGTAGTGTATACGGTTGAATTCATGACCTTTACCCTAGCAGATCATATGGCTAAACATACTCATTCTTTCCAACTGCCGACCTGATATTTACCAGCCTGAATTGTAACTGCCTCTTTGTTGTCAGTGTATAGTGCACTCATACAATGTCATTGACCTATCCACTTGTGTAATATGAGGTGGCCCAATAGTAGTGTATACGGTTGAATTCATGACCTTTACCCTAGCAGATCATATGGCTAAACATACTCATTCTTTCCAACTGCCGACCTGATATTTACCAGCCTGAATTGTAACTGCCTCTTTGTTGTCAGTGTATAGTGCACTCATACAATGTCATTGACCTATCCACTTGTGTAATATGAGGTGGCCCAATAGTAGTGTATACGGTTGAATTCATGACCTTTACCCTAGCAGATCATATGGCTAAACATACTCATTCTTTCCAACTGCCGACCTGATATTTACAAGCCTGAATTGTAACTGCCTCTTTGTTGTGTGTCAGTGTATAGTGCACTCATACAATGTCATTGATCTATTCACTTGTGTAATATGGGGTGGCCCAATAGTAGTATATACGGTTGAAATCATGACTTTTACCCTATCAGATCGCATGGCTAAACATGCTCATACTTTCCAACTGCCGACCTGATATTTACCTGTCTCTTTGTTGTGTGCACTCATAGAATGTCATTTTTTGGCCACCCTTTATGACTTTACTAGATCTAGATCCTTTGATTTTATATTACACTAAACAAACTTGGTTTATATAAGTAATAAATACCGGAAGATGAAACACTAAAGCAGTAATGTGTCCTTCTCACCCCCCTCCCAGCTATAAACCTCCTTACTCAGTTTTTGCTTCTTTATTCCCATTATTTTACTAACGACGGCATTTCAGCAGTGGCCTATTTTTAACCCACTAAACCCAAAGATTATGTAAATTTCTAAACCCTTCCATTGTTTCTTGTTTGTTTTGTTTTTATGTTTTGTGCAAATTATGACTTTTGCTTCCATTGACTTTTTTTTGAAGCCAAGCAACCACAGATTGTATTTTCTGTTGTGTATACACAGAGCCAAGTCATGCGCTTGGTATAATTCTCAGTCTGTGATTTTTCAGCATTAAATTATAGACAAGTGCACAGCCCTGGGATTTTATTCTGTCTAATATGCCTTTTCCACCATTGATTGTTTAGAATGTAGAATGCATCCGATATATATGAATCCTAATATTGCTCCACAATGGCTGCCTTCCCTGCTGGAATGTTAGATATGTGAGCACTGCAGAAGACTGTGATCCTTGCCCGCACCCCCCCCCCACGTAATCTGTGACTGCCAGCATTTCCACCCTTTCTGTCCCTTGCTCTCCGTTTAGTCTATGTGGCCTTCTAGAAATCTGTGAATAGGAGTGGTCTGACAGTGACGCATCTGTTTTAGCAACCTCATATTTATTTATAAGCTCAGCCATGTTTCCTTCCTCCCACTGACTAGATGGCGGAAAACTAGAGAGCAGACGTCTTATTAAAAGGTCAGAGACTCGAAGAGACATGCCTCTGGAGTCGGTGAGTGATATAATCCCCAATTGTCATTACTGAACCGAGCAAATATGAAAATACCTAGTGTAAATAAAATGTAGAATTACGCTCAGAAACTTCGGAGTTAATAATTTTGTGTTTAAATGGGAAAAGTTGATTTCGCTCATAAATCCCAGTAATTCTTTTCACACGAGGCTCCGTAGACAATTATGTTGAATGTTCTTGTCAAACAAGTTTCACTAATTTGTGACACCCGTCAACTGTCTGGACTAAAGACTCATTTAGATGGGACGATTTGCTTCCCGAAATCTAACCCATAACTATATTCAAGCCAATTTGTAATAGTCTAGATTAACCCCTTCACCCCCCCCCCTCCCCCGGTGATTTCCTTTTTTTTTTTATGTTTTCTCGTTCTTTTCTTCTCTTTTTCCAAGAGCCACAACTTTTTTATTTTTCCGTCAATATAGCGATATGATGGCTTGCTCATAACCGGGAATGAACATTTTTGTAAACTGGCCTTAAATTATTAATAACAATAATTAGAATAATAACTTTTAATTATAAAGTGCCAACATATTCCTTGGCATTAAAGAGGTAGTCCACTTTAAGGACAATTTTTTTAAAATTTAAATGCATGTATTTTGGGTTAAAATAATTTTTGGAATTGGGTTTTATTAAAAAATGCACACCAATTGACTTCTCCCGACTCTGTGCTGCAGAGAATGAGTTAATTGAGAATTCCTCAGTCGTTTTCTGAGCTCCTCGCAGATGATCCATCATTACAGAACACATTAGGTTCCCTTCACACGTCTGTGAAAAACGTTTGTGTTTTGCTTGGCCATGTTGAAAGTGCGTATGGTTCATTCGTGTGCCGTGATTTTGGCACATGTGTGCTGTCCCTGTGCTATTCGTGTGACATCCAGATAGCATATGAACTTCTATACTCATCTGTCCATGGTGCTGATGTCTCCGGCGCTGCTGCTGCTTCCGGGTCCGTGGTGCAGTGAATATTCATGAGCAAAATGAGTGGGCCCGGAAGCAAGTGACAGCGGCACCAAAGACAGCAGCGCTGGAGACAGGTGAGTATAGAAAATAATTTTATTTTAAAGACGTGTTTTCTCTGGTACGTGTAACACTGTTGTCACACAGATCACATCAATGTGTGGTCCATGTGACATCAGTGCTACTTGAAAAACAGACTTGTCTCCGTGCAGAACACACGGACATGCGTGTACGCACACCCATTGATTTTAATGGGTCTGTGTATGTCCATGTCTAGTGTACGTATGAAAATGGATGCCATACATACCAGAATCACTGACCTGTGAAGGGTGCCCTAACGTTAAATCTGCAGGGAAACTAAAGCCTTGCTTTACACGTGTCGATATGTCGTGCGATCGTATTTGCAATCGCACTCACCCCCATCGTTTGTGCGGCACGGGCAATTTGTTGCCCGTGTCGCACAAAGTTGTAATCCACCGTCACATGTACTTACCTTCCAAACAACCTCGCTGTGGGCGGCGAACATCCTCTTCCTGAAGGGGGAGGGACGTTCGGCGTCACAGCGACGTCACACAGCGGCTGGCCAATAGTAGCGGAGGGGCGGACATGAGCGGGACATAACATCTCGCTCACCTCCTTCATTCCGCATTGCCGGTGGGAGACAGGAAAGATGCAGTTCATCGTTCCCGGGGTGTCACACGGGAACGATGAACAACCGGCGCCCAGAAGGACGTTCGATTTTTAGAAAATGAGCGACGTGTCAACGAGCAACGATAACGTGAGTATTTTTGCTCGATCACAGACGCTCGTAGCTGTCACACGCTACGATATGTCAAACGATGCCGGATGTGCGTCACTTACGACGTGACCCCGACAACATATCGTTGGATGTATCGTAGGGTGTAACGTGCCCTTAAGAGCCTATAAAAAGTCAAATAGTCCAAAATTTTTAATACAACCCATTTATGCATCCATTTAAGTAAAAAAGAAAATTGTCTCCAAAGGTGGATAATACCTTTAAGTTTAGTCTGTCTAACCACCAGACAGCATTGGAAAATGTGGGCCATTGTTTTTGACAGCAGAATTTAGGATATTGGTTATGAGTGTGGTTAGGAATAAGTTTGCTTACCTTCTTTTTTTCTTTTTTTTTAGGAAGGGGAGGTGGATTGTGGGTTTTGTTTTATTAGTTTATAAAGATTAATCATGCATAATTTTATTTATTTCTTTTTTTTATTGAATTATAAGCTTAAAATGTGAATAAAAATTAATAACTGCATTATAGGATGTGTGGGCAGCAGGTAACAATGCCATAGTAATGACAAATGTCACATCAGGAAATCCCTGCTTGCAAAATAAATATATATGTTTTTGGTGATATTTTTCGTGTAACAGAAAGTATGACTGCTGCCTTGGATATAGTGAGTATATGAGTGTTCAGGTTAAGCGATTGTGAATGTCATCACTAAACCAAAAATGCACTTTGCATTCAATGACATCTGGGAAGAATCCACGTAAATCAGTCATCATCTACCATAGAAAAAGGGGAAAGAGGTTCAACATTAACTGACCAAGATAATTCGAGTGAAATGTTGCTGAGTAGTTCTGGGTGGAGAGCAGACAACTCCAGACTGGTTCCTGGGCAAAAAGCATGGAAAAATGGGGAGTCCAGCATCCAAAAAGAGGATAAATTACAACTTATATTTTATTTTAAGTTTAATATAAAGAAATATAAGTTACTTTTAATGATTATTAAAAATCCCTGCTGGACTCAAAATGCAGAGACCCAATGGCTCCATGCTAACCATGATGTTATTGGTTTTTAACTTTTTTTTTTAATTCAAGTCCAAATAAAATGTGAGTTTTAATTTATCCTATTTTCGGATGCCGGGACCTTTCCATTTTTCTATATAGTTTATGTGACCCTGAAGCCAGATACTTGTGATAGTCCTTACAGCTTTTGTTTGAGAACAATATATTTTTTATTTGAAAAGTTTTATTAGTGCAATGTCTTATTAATTTGATGTCATTTTTCAGGGTCCACCTCCTCAACTTGGCGACTTGATTGAATTTATACGCCCATTTTATCAACATTGGGGCATATATGTTGGTGATGGCTATGTTGTGCATCTTACAGGTAATCTATTTTTAATTTCAGCCAATAGCCTGGTAATACAGTTAGGTCCAGAAATATTTGGACAGTGACAAGTTTTGTTATTTTAGCTGTTTACAAAAACATGTTCAGAAATACAATTATATATATAATATGGGCTGAAAGTGCACACTCCCAGCTGCAATATGAGAGTTTTCACATCCAAATCGGAGAAAGGGTTTAGGAATCATAGCTCTGTAATGCATAGCCTCCTCTTTTTCAAGGGACCAAAAGTAATTGGACAAGGGACTCTAAGGGCTGCAATTAACTCTGAAGGCATCTCCCTCGTTAACCTGTAATCAATGAAGTAGTTAAAAGGTCTGGGGTTGATTACAGGTGTGTGGTTTTGCATTTGGAAGCTGTTGCTGTGACCAGACAACATGCGGTCTAAGGAACTCTCAATTGAGGTGAAGCAGAACATCCTGAGGCTGAAAAAAAAGAAAAAATCCACAGTCGGGTACATTCTGAGAAAAAAGGAATTGACTGGTGAGCTTGGGAACTCAAAAAGGCCTGGGCGTCCACGGATGACAACAGTGGTGGATGATCGCCGCATACTTTCTTTGGTGAAGAAGAACCCATTCACAACATCAACTGAAGTCCAGAACACTCTCAGTGAAGTAGGTGTATCTGTCTCTAAGTCAACAGTAAAGAGAAGACTCCATGAAAGTAAATACAAAGGGTTCACATCTAGATGCAAACCATTCATCAATTCCAAAACTAGACAGGCCAGAGTTAAATTTGCTGAAAAACACCTCATGAAGCCAGCTCAGTTCTGGAAAAGTATTCTATGGACAGATGAGACAAAGATCAACCTGTACCAGAATGATGGGAAGAAAAAAGTTTGGAGAAGAAAGGGAACGGCACATGATCCAAGGCACACCACATCCTCTGTAAAACATGGTGGAGGCAACGTGATGGCATGGGCATGCATGGCTTTCAAGGCACTGGGTCACTTGTGTTTATTGATGACATAACAGCAGACAAGAGTAGCCGGATGAATTCTGAAGTGTACCGGGATATACTTTCAGCCCAGATTCAGCCAAATGCCGCAAAGTTGATCGGACGGCGCTTCATAGTACAGATGGACAATGACCCCAAGCATACAGCCAAAGCTACCCAGGAGTTCATGAGTGCAAAAAAGTGGAACCTTCTGCAATGGCCAAGTCAATCACCAGATCTTAACCCAATTGAGCATGCATTTCACTTGCTCAAATCCAGACTTAAGACGGAAAGACCCACAAACAAGCAAGACCTGAAGGCTGCGGCTGTAAAGGCCTGGCAAAGCATTAAGAAGGAGGAAACCCAGCGTTTGGTGATGTCCATGGGTTCCAGACTTAAGGCAGTGATTGCCTCCAAAGGATTCGCAACAAAATATTGAAAATAAAAATATTTTGTTTGGGTTTGGTTTATTTGTCCAATTACTTTTGACCTCCTAAAATGTGGAGTGTTTGTAAAGAAATGTGTACAATTCCTACAATTTCTATCAGATATTTTTGTTCAAACCTTCAAATTAAACGTTACAATCTGCACTTGAATTCTGTTGTAGAGGTTTCATTTCAAATCCAATGTGGTGGCATGCAGAGCCCAACTCGCGAAAATTGTGTCACTGTCCAAATATTTCTGGACCTAACTGTATGAGTTGATGTGAAATGCCTTTCATTTTCCCTACATCAGTCATGTAATATAAACTACCTGTGTGGAGTGTCGTGGGGTGGTAGTCGTGGACGAGGTGTTGATTCCTGACACCCCGCCACACTACATGGAAGACGTAGGCCTGGCTGGGTGTTTGTACTTTTGCTGTTGAGCAGTACGCCCATATAGGCTGCATGATGCTGATGGTTTCAGTTGGCCAGGTCTAGTTGATGACTCGTACCAACAAGGAAACCACCAATTCAATTCAAACAATGGGACTTTACTTCATGGTTTCTCTTCTTCAACTACATACATGAGATAGCGAGCACATAACTTCCAGTATGTTTCATTTGTACAAAGCATATTCAGACAATTGCAGTTCCTTCTAGATTGTTTTCATTCTTACTAGTGTCACGGGCGGAGAGGGGTTTTTGGGGAACGCCGCTCGCCTGGGGGGTTCGCTGGCGCTCAGGTCCGGTGCTTCTGCTCCTCGGGGGCTCGAGCACGGGGCCGGACCCGGGGGCTCGAGCAGCACCTCCTCGCCCACGAGTGAAAAGGGGAGGTTTTGGTGGTGGGATGTAGGTTGTGACGCCACCTACGGGATTGTGGTGATGGTGGGCACCACCGCTGCTGGTGACGGGGGTTCCCAGGAGCAATGGCGGGGAGCAGCTGAGGTGTTGGCCCCTCCATGGGTAGGGGCTGTTGGTCCCGGGGCCCCGGTTGGGGGTTGGTGAGTAGGAGATGGGTGCAGGTGCCGATGTGGGGAGGCAGCGCGGATGCGGGGTCAGCGTTACAGTGCAGCGCTGTGCCAGGTGGCACTGGTGTACTCACTCAGGTAGTCAATAACAGTCTCTGGTAAACCAAACGGCTGGATGGACGGGGCCCGCAGGCGGCTGCAGTTTCTTCACTCTCCCCGGATGGGTTGGTGGTGACGGTCTTTCCCTGCACCTGTATGTAAGTGTTTGACCCCTATGGATTCCCACGGGTGGTCTGCTCCCCGGCTTGTACGTGTCGGGAGAGCCCGTTGTGCCCGCAGGCGCTGGCCCTTGGATCTCTGGCCGTTGGCGGTGGCTCTTATCCGGACGGGTTGGGCTGTTGCCTTCTGACGGGACTTGGTTGGGAATGAACCCCTGAGGTCCAGACCGCAATCAGAGAATTTGACTGTTACAGCGGCTTCCGAGCCTAGTCGGGGTCTGAGTACCCTGCCTTGGTGCTTAGCTTCAATCCGCTCCCCGGTTCGGTACCAGCGGGCCACCGCCCCACCCGGGTCCTACGGTTCCGTAGACTTCCACTAACGCCTGCAGACGGCCACCACCGTCTGCCGACCTTGCGTATTGTGCCTGGGCTCCGACCCAGACACACACAGTCTTTCCCTCCTCTCACTTCAACCTCCAAAACTCAACTCCTCTACCACTTAACTCCCACTTAACTGACTACTTTTCCTGCCTCCAGGCCTGTGAACTCCTCGGTGGGTGGGGCCAACCGTCTGGCTTCGCCCCACCTGGTGTGGACATCAGACCCTGGAGGGAGGCAATAAGGGTTTTTGTTTGACGGGTGTTCCTGACCAGGGGAGGGTGTGTGTGTGTATGTGATGTTATTCTGTGACCCCTGGGGTCCAGGGCTTCACACTAGTCCTGTGAGTCCCAGCTCAAGTCAGCCTAGCACCACAGTCCAATTCGTGATAGTTACTTTCCCTTTATACTGCTCCATGTAGAGGAGGGGGGCAGAGTAGATCTTTTAGCTCCCAGACGCTTGGGGAGAATCCACCCAGGAAAGTCAACTTGGCTCATGTACCAGTACATCTTGGCCTGTTACCTTTAAGCTAAACGTAACCGCGGGCCCTGCTGTTAGAGTTCAGTCCTCCGGACCCTTCCGCCTGGGGTCACTCTGTTGGAAGAGCGGTCTCTACTCTACACGTAGTCTTGCGCACTGTGTCTCAGGCACCACTTCTGGATCACGCTATCTCAGCTCAGCTCTTGCCACAGGTCACCCACTGCATGTGCCCTTTAGACTATATGTGGTGCCCCTGTGGCCTCAGGCGCCACAGGGTACTGCACCTCACCCGGAGTGCAGTAGTCATCTCAGATACGGAGGAGGTCATCACCGGTAAACCACTATCACACATCCAAGACATAACATGGGAGCTCTTTCATTGGGACTGCCTCCTCATAGTCTGCATCGTTGCACCCGATCACCTGCTTACACATTGTGATAATTATGGCATTAACTGTATCCTTATTCTTTCCAGATCAAGAAGGTGGGTCCAGCCTGTCATCTGCTTTTGGAGGCTCTGCAGTAGTCAGAAAAGATCATCTGGAAAATGTAGCAAAAGGATGCTGCTACAAGGTTAACAACAAATATGATGAGAAAGTCAAGCCATACCCCCCTGAAAAGGTGGTGCGGGCCGCCCTGGAGCTGGTAGATCAGACAATGCCATATAGCGTTACCCGTGCCAATTGTGAACACTTTGCGACAGAACTGCGATATGGAAAAGGCTTCTCTGACCAGGTATGATGCATCATCTGGATACAGAAAAAATGTATTGATGCAGAGAAACTGCATAGTACAGACGGCAAAAAAAAAGTGCAAATTGATAAAAAAAAAAGTATTTCCATTTCTATGCAGCCCAACATACAGTATGTTTACTAATGAGTTAGAGATGTATGAATACAAAAGTGTTCTCTGATTTGTGAAATTTTACAAAATGGACACTAAGTGCATCTATTGCTTGATACAGTTTTACAAAATATGAAATAACAAAAAAATGCTTAAAGGAAACCTGTCAGGTGCAATATGCACCCAGAACCACGAGCAGTTCTGGGTGTATATTCCTAATCCCTGTCTAACCATCCATGTATACACTAGCATAGTCAAAGAGATCTTTAGAAAAAGTATTTCTAAAGATCCTTTATGATATGCTAATGAGACCAGGGACTAGATCTTATATTGTCTGCTAATGAGCGAAGTCACTAGTCCCCTGGGCATTAGTTCCCCTGGCTAAGTGGCTCCCTTAGCATGTTAGCACGCCCCTGTGGGTGTACTATTATGCTAATGAATGTGCAGCGTCAGAGTCAGAGGATGATCTCACTCACCTCTTGCCGCCATACGCTGGATTTTGGGTCAGTGCGCATGACCCCGGAGTTTCGGTCATGCACACTATGAAGCCGGGTGTACACGTCCTGGCTTCAAACTGGAGTAGTGCGCAAGAACGAAACTCCGGGGTCATAAGCACTGAGCCGAAATCCAGCATTGGGCGGCGATGGCAGCGGAGAGGTGAGTGAGATCTTCCTCTGATGCAGCACAATCATTAGCATGTTAACACACCCACAGGGGTGTACTAATGTTAGGGCCAGGTGGACGGGCAGACCCAGGAGGTGGATCCACTGGGCCGAACACCTTACTGAAGGCAAGGGGTCCGGTAGCCGGAGCACTATAGGTAGCAGGATAGTCCGTTCAATAGAGTGGAATGCAGAAGTCCCTGGGACCACGGAGTCACTGATGGTAGTCCGGGTGACGGAGCTCAGGTTCGGAGGCCGAGATGTTGTCAGGCAGAGTCCGGAACCGATGGAGCGAGGGGACAGGTCACCACAAGGATCACAGATGGTACGGACTGACGGGATGGCAGATGGTCAGCGTTCGGGGTTCGGGAATCGGCAAGGCCGGATGGTGAGGCAGGAGCGGCTCTAGAAGAGAGATAGGTAAGTATATCACAGAGACAATGAGACCTGACTCCTAGCTTAGGAAACACGAAGAACAGGCCCCGCCCACTTGGACATTAAACCCCTTTATACCCTGTACCTGTGTGTTCAATTTCCTGTCAGTGGACGCTGGCCCTTTAAGAGAGGGTCAATGACCGCGCGCACGCTATAATGCGCATGCGCGAGGCCCGGGTGCCAGAAGCCAGGGCAGGGAGCGGTGAGCAGGAAGCAGGAGAGCCGGGCTGGGGCTGAGTAGCCGACGGGGGCCGGGAGCGGGGACCGGGCCGCCTGGGGACCGCAGGCGATGGAGGCTGGAGACCGTGGAGCGGAGGACGCCTGACAGAGGAGCCGGGGAGCGAAGCAGGGAAGCCGGGGAGCGTGGCAGGTGAGCCGGGGAGCAGAGCAGGGGACCCGGAGAGCGTGACAACTAACATGCTAATGGGGCCGACTAGCCAGGGGAACTAACACCCAAGGGACTAGTCCCCGCGCTCATTAGCATACAATAAAAGATCTTTAGAAATACTTTTTCTAAAGATCTCATTATCTATGCCAGTTTATACAGGGATGGTTAGGCAGGGATTAGCAATATGCATATGAACTGCTCATAGTTTTGGGTGCATATTGCACCTGACAGGTTCCCTTTAAAGCCCTTGCGACTAATCCCTGTGCTCATTAGCATCTCATAAAGGATCTTTACAAATACTTTCTCTAAAGATCTCTTTATCTATGCTACTAGATACAGGGACAGTTAGACAGGGATTAGCAATATGAACCCAGAACTGCTCATGGTACTGGGCGCATATTGCACCTGAGAGGTTCCCTTTAAAGGAACATTAATTCTAAAATAAAGAAAAGCTGAAACTAAAATAATATATTTACCTTTGAACTTTTTGGCTGTATGCGCACAGTGCGCTTTTGATGCAGATTGGTGACAAATCTGCATGCCTATCTTTATTCCAGCAAACCCAAAGCTGTGCGCACATTGCTTATTTTTTCCTTGCAGATTTGGTGCAGAAAATAATCTGCAATGGTTGGTCCATTTTTGACAGGTTTTTTTTAGCCCTTCCATTCATTGATTTCATTTAGAAACACGCATGGCACAAAAACCCCCACCAAAAACGCATTAGCTTTTTGGGTGCGTTTTTCTTCCAGAAGGTGCAGATTTGATGCAGAAAATGTCTGCATCAAATATTCAACATGCACACATCTAAACTCAGCATGCGCACATCCTTACACTAAATGATCCTCAATGTCCTGTAGAAGAGAACCCCTTTGGAGCCAATTACTTGTCACTGGGGTCTGTTTCTTATAGGTTGATTCTATTTTAGTAAATATATTTAGTAAATATTTTTAAAAGATAATAATAAAGAGTCCTGTACAAACTTTAAATTTTAAGAAGGAAGTGGTCGCAAATGCTGAATAAAGTGCATCTAAAAGTTTTTGAGACACTTGTCAATGAAGGGGTTGCCCTTCCCCTGCATCCATTGATCACAAAGAGCAATTCTGAAATGGTGCAGTCTTAAGCGGGCTTTACAAGCTGCGACATCGCTAGCGATGTCGCGAGTGATAGTGTCGCGGGCGGAGGAGGGGACGCCGCGCTCTCCCACTGCTCGGGTCCGGCTGCCGCGGCTGCTGCGGCCTGCTGCTGCTCGGTGGCTCGAGCGATGGGCCGGATCCCGGGGACTCTAGCGGCACTCCTCGCCCGTGAGTGAAAGGGGATTTTTGGGTGTGGGGATTGGTTATTGTCCGTGACGCCACCCACGGTTGTGGTGATTTGCTGACACCACCGCTGCTCTGTATGGGGATCCCGGGAAGGATGGTATGGAGCAGGCAGTTGTTGTGTTGCCCCTCTGTGGGTAGGGGTTGGTGATCCCGGGGCCCAGTGATTAGGTGGGTGATGCAGGGCTTGGTGGGGTGCAGGGACGCGGGGGCAGCACTGTGCCTGGCGGCACTGTGGTACTCACTCAGCCTGAGACGTTGACACAGTTTTCGGTAAAACACACGGCTGGAAAGATGGTTCCCACGGACGGCTGCACTTGCTTTCCCCAGTAGGTGACGGTGACGGTCCCTCTGTCCTGCACCTAAGTTGATGATGGTTGCGATGGGTTCCCACCGGTAACCCGCTCCCCGGCTTGGATATGGGCCGGAGGAGCCCTACTTTGCCCGCAGGCGCTGGCCCTGAGAAACTGGTGCCCTGGCGGTGGCAGTGTCTCTCCGTAACGGTCGGACTGTTGCCTTCAATCGGGACTTGGTTGTTTGGAGACAGACGTCCCCTTCACTGACGGATTTGGCAAATTATGGCGACTCCTAGCCTTGCCGGGATCCGAAAGGCCCCTGCCCTGGTGCTGACTGTTCTTCGTATACTGCTCCAGACCGCCGGGCCACTACCCGTCCGCGGTCCTTCCAGCAACCTCCGAGCAGTCACCCCTGCGGACTATCACCGCCGTCTGCTGACCTTGCTGTCACAGTCCGGGGCACACACCCGGACCAACTTCAGGCTTTACTACTGTCACTTCAGCTTTTCTCCTTAGCTTCACTACTACTTCCTTCCATTTCACTTCACTTCCCTCACTCGACTCTACTGTTTACTCCTTCACTTCCCTAACTGTTCTGAACTGCCTGGTTCTTCCCGCCTCCAGGGCTGTGTACTCCTCGGTGGGCGGAGCCAACCGCCTGGCCCACCCCCTGGTGTGAACATCAGCCCCTGGAGGAAGGAAACAAGGATTTTTGGTAGCCTAGGTGTTCCTAACTGGGGTGTAGGGTGTGGTGGTGTGATGACCTGTGACCCCTGGCTTGCCCAGGGCGTCACATTCCCCCTTAGCAAAATGCAGACCGTCCGCGGGCTGCCCGTCCAACACCGGTTTTTATTTTCTGAAAAATATATAAAAAAGGTAAACGGTAACATAATACAAATTATAACATCATCCCACAACGGGAGGCACATTTCTTAAACGTTGCAAAACGGTTTACGGTTACGGTCTCCGCTCTCTCCCACCCAAGCAACCTGGCCCTGATGCTGCCCCTAAAGCCCAGGCAGCACCCCTTGACCCCAGTCCTGCACCAAGTCACCCGAGCGGGATCTGTCCTTCCCCTCCAGAGGGTAGCCACCGGTTCCTGTGGTGGCTGGGCCCCAGCCTGCTCTGCTGAGGGCCCTCCCTCCAACCTGCCTCTCCGGAGGCGGTAACTGCGGAAACGGTAACGGTAAAACAACTTATTTACAAGCCACTAGCGTCTGTGGTTGCCCTGCAAGTTCACGGGCTTGTCCATGGAAAGTTCTCCATGCAAACTTTTTAAACGGTCCCCACGGGGACAACGGTGCCGGCAACGGCCGGTTTCCTCAATCACGGTAAATCAGGTAAAGCTCCATTAGTTGATTACTTCATTGCAAACACACACACTTAACACACCTGTTTTCTTTCTCCTCCCCCTTTAAAGAACGGTTTCCCTGTACCTAAGTGGGGGCCTACCTAGGTTGGGACGGGTGGACCTCCGGGGTCCGGTGTCAGTGTGGCTAGGCAGTGGGGTAGAGGGAACAATCGGTTCCTCCTCCCGGCTATCGTGTGGGGCAAGCGGAGGCATGGGGGAGCTGGGCACAGATTCATCCCTGGGCACTGGCAATGGTTCTGGCTCACGGTTGACCGCTTCCACCACTTCTTCATCCACAGGTTGTGGGAACAGTATCACTGGAAGAATCACCGCGCCGTTCTGTGTAGGCCAGTCTGCTGGGAAGTCTCCCATCGCAGTGTGGATCACCTCTTTCGCCTTATCCGCTGGTAGGGGAACCGGTACTTCTGCCGCCGCTCTTAAGGCTGGTGGGCACCTTTTCAGATGGTCCCGGGAAACTGTGGCCAAAGTGCCTCCTTGGTCACGACTGATTTGGTAGGCCTTCCCATCTTCCCATCCTGTGGGCTGTATGACGTATGGGCTCTGTTCCCATTGATCATCCAGCTTGTGGGTTCTCCTCTTCCGCTTCAGTACGACATCTCCGGGCTGAAAAGGGCCAGCAGACGCCTTTTGATTAAAGCGCTGCTCCTGCAGTTCCCGACTCCGACTGAAGTTCTTCTCGACATATTCTTGAATCTGCCGGTATTGTGCTCTCCGCCGAGTTTCCCATTCAGCTGTCGAAGGGAGTGCTTTTGGGGCCTCCAACCCCATTTCCAGGTCCACTGGCAGGCGGCCGGGGCGAGCCCTCATCAGATATGCTGGGGTGCACTTTGTTGAACTCGACGGGATATTGTTGTACATATCGACCAAGTCGGGTAGCTTTTCCGGCCACAGGTTCCGCTCTTCCAGCGGTAACGTCTTGAGGAGTCCCAGGACCAAGTGGTTCATCTTCTCACACATGCCGTTGGTCTGGGCATGGTAAGGGGTGGTCCGGATCTTCTTACAGCCGTACAACTGGCAGAACTCATGGAACACCTCCACTTCAAAAGCTGGGCCTTGGTCAGTAAGCACCTTTTCTGGATATCCATGTGGTCGGCAGAAATAAGCCTGGAACGCTCGAGCGGCAGTTCGACCAGTTAGGTCCTTGATGGGGACAACCACCATGAATCTTGAATAGTGGTCAACGATGGTCAACGCGTAGGCGTACCCACTTCGGCTGGGGGTGAGCTTGACATGGTCTAGGGCGACCAGTTCCAGCGGCTGATGTGTGATGATTGGGTGTAGGGGCGCCCTCTGGCTGGTCTCGTCCTTCCTCCTCAGCGTGCAAGGACCACACTCTCGACACCAGGCTTCTACCGACTCCCGCATCCCACTCCAGTAGAACCGCTCTCTCAACAGCATCTCCAGCTTTTTCCACCCGAAGTGTCCAGCACCATCATGGTATGCCCGCATAACAGTGGCCACATCAGCTTGGGGAATAACCAACTGGCAGATTTTCTCATGAGTCTTCGGGTTGATCAGCTCACGGTACAGCTTCCCTTGATGTAGATACAGCCGTTTCCGTTCCTTCCACAAGCGCTGGGCTTCAGCTGGGGCAGGGTCCATTCCAACAGCACCTTGTTCCACAAGGGTCTTGACGAGGCGGACAGCCGGCGCCTGGTTTTGAGCTTCCTGCCACTCTTGACTGGGCCGTGGATCCAGGTCCACCCGTTGTTGGTGCACCTGTACTTTCTCAGTTGGTTGCTGGTGAAATGCAGGCAACTCAATCTCCTCGAGGTCGTCATCCTCGCACCCTTCCTCTGACAAATGGGGCATTCGGGAGAGTGCATCAGCATTAATGTTGACACGACCAGCACGGTACTTGATGGTGAAGTCATAGTTGGCTAGCCGGGCCACCCACCGCTGCTCCAACGCGCCCAACTTGGCCGTGTCCAGGTGAGTCAACGGATTGTTGTCCGTGAAAGCGGTGAATTTTGCTGCAGCCAAGTAGTGGCGGAACCTCTCTGTGATAGCCCATACCAATGCCAGGAGCTCGAGCTTGAAGGAGCTGTAGTTCTCAGGGTTCCTTTCAGTTGGCCGAAGCTTCCGGCTAGCATAAGCAATCACTTTTTCCTTCCCATCCTGGACCTGGGACAGGACTGCTCCTAGTCCCACATTGCTGGCGTCTGTGTAGAGGATGAACGGGCAGCCATAGTCAGGATATGCTAGGACCTCTTCTCCGGTCAAGGCCGCTTTCAGCTGGCAGAAGGACTCCTCATGCTTTTCTTCCCACACCAGTGGGGCCCCAATGGGTCTACCACCTTTGGTCTGTCCCACGAGGAGATCTTGCATGGGGGCAGCCATCTTCGTGTACCCTTTGATAAAGCGCCGGTAGTACCCCACCAGACCCAGAAACTGCCTTACTTCCCTCACGGTGGTTGGTCTCGGCCAGCCCTGGATGGCAGTGATCTTCTCAGGGTCGGGGGCGACACCCTCTGCACTTACCACGTGCCCCAGGTACTGCACTCTGGGTTTCAGCAGGTGACACTTAGAGGGCTTTAACTTCATCCCGTATTTGGCAAGGGACGCGAACACCTCGGCCAAGTGCTCCAGATGGGCTTCATACGTCTGGGAGTAAACAATCACATCATCCAAGTACAATAGGATGGTCTCGAAGTTTAGGTGTCCCAGGCAGCACTCCATCAGCCGATGGAAGGTTCCTGGGGCATTGCACAGCCCGAACGGCATACTATTGAATTCACAGAGCCCCATCGGGGTGGTGAAGGCGGTTTTCTCCCGGTCTTCTGGGGCCACGGCCACTTGCCAGTACCCACTGGTGAGGTCAAGGGTAGAGAAGTAATTTGCAGTTCTCAGTGCGGCCAAAGACTCTTTAATACGGGGCAGTGGGTAGGCATCTTTATGGGTTATCTGATTAATCTTCCGGTAGTCCACACACATCCGCATGGTACCATCCTTCTTTTTGACCAGCACCAACGGAGCGGCCCAGGGACTACAGCTGTCCCGAATAACCCCTGCCCCCTTCATATTCCTCAACATATCTTTGGCACACTGGTAATGTGCAGGGGGAATAGGCCTGTACCTCTCTTTGATAGGAGGGTGTTCACCGGTGGGGATATGGTGTTGGACCCCTTTGATCTGCCCAAAGTCTAGTGGATGTTTACTGAAAACCTGTTCATACTCCCGCACCACCCTGTATACCCCTGCTTTATGATGTGTAGGGGTATCATCAGTGCCCATGTGTAGCTGTTGGTGCCACTCAGTTACCTCCCCTTGAGGTGGGGAAGTGCTAGTAGTAGGTGGAGAGACTGAGGGACTGGCTTCGTGGATGGTGTGGGGATCCAGGGTGAGCAGCTTGGCAATGGTGGCATACCGGGGAAGCCTGACTTCTTCCTCCCCACAGTTCAGCACCCTCACGGGCACTCTCCCCTTCTTCACGTCTACCACCCCTCGGGCGGCCATTACAGTGGGCCAGTGCTCGGAGGGTATAGGCTCCATCATGGCAGGGTAGTCACGCCCCTGAGGCCCTACTGCTGCCCTACACCAAATCATCATCTCACTCCTAGGGGGCACAATCAACGGAGCAACATCCATCACTCTCACTCCGCCAATCTCTCCTCCTGTTGAGTTTACATGCTGGCGGTACATCAAGGCTCGGATCTCACGCTGCACAGCTCTCTGTCGGCTCCCCGCCGCCGTGGCGGCCAGCTGTTGCAGTAGGGCCAACACATCACCCATACAGTGCTCCATCACATTGGTTCCTAGCACTATCTTCGGGTTATGATCACTGGGTTCATTCATGATCACAATCATACCCTGGTGTTGCAGTTCAGCTTGCCCTACTGTCATAGCCACCTGTTTATACCCCACTTGGGTCAATGGGAGTCCATTGGCAGCAATTAGCGTTATACTAGTATCTGGGGGTGCCAGCTCGTCTATCCCCCAATACCGCTGGTACAATGTATATGGTATGGTGGTTACCTGTGATCCAGTGTCCAAGAGAGCCATCACCGGTATGCCGTCCACAGCCACGGGGATGATGGGCCGGGCCCCGATATACCGGTCCCGCCAGTCCGGGGGGCCACGGGGTTCTACTCCTGAGGATTGGCCCGGGGCCCCAGGGGTTGCTCGTTTAACGGGAACTGTCGGATGTAATGCCCAGGCTTACGGCACTTGTAGCAGGTTGGAGGTCTGCTCCGCGGGTTGCTATTACTTCTCCGTTGCATCCAGGGGACATCCTCAGGGCTGTCGGCAAGCTGTATCTGTGCTGAAGGCTGAGATCTGGTCAACGGTTGGAGTGCAGCAAGAATCTTGGCGAGGTCTCCATCCATGCGACGGACCTGGGCTGCCAGTTCCTCCATAGTGCTGCTTGGGGCTGCAGGTGTTGGAGAGGTTGGTAGGGCAGGGGCCACCACAACGGGGGCCGTCTCAATGGGCCACGGGGCTGGCTCCAGGACTTCTGAAGCTGAGGGCTGTAGTGCTTTAATGGCCCGTTCCTTTAACACAGCAAAGTCCACATCAGGGTGTTCCAGGGCCCACAGCCGGAGTTGTTTGCGATCCTCAGGGGATCTCATCCCCTGCACAAATTGCTCTACTAACATCTTGTTGCTGTCCGCCTCGTTGATAGGATTCACCCGCTTTAACGTGCGGAGGGCGGTTTGCAGACATAAAGCATAGTCCCGAATGCTATCCACAGCCCGTTGCCGGCACTGGTAAAACTGCATCCTCAGCTCAGCTTTAGTCCAGGTCTCAAAGGCAGTCTGTAGCTTCTCAAAGATGGTGGCTACAGAGAGCCGGTCCCCCTCGGCCCAGGTCTCCGCCTCCTGCTCAGCCGCACCGGTTAACTGGCCTAGCAATACCGCTGCACGTTGCTTATCGGTCAGGGGGTACAGCTCTAGCAACGGGTTAAGCTTTTTCCGGAAGACCTGTAAAGCATCAGGTTTCCCGTCATACTGCGGTAGCCAGGTAGCTCCGGGCGCATAGGGCAAGGAGAACGGCATCATCTGAGCGAGCGCAGGGGCCGCGGCACCTCCCGCCAGCACGGCCGGGACCCGGGCAGGCCCATTCCCATCCGCGGGTGCCACTGCGGCTGCGACCGCCGCTCCTCCAGCGGCTCCGTCGGGCGCAGACATCTTGTTTCCGTCCCCCTTAGCTTCTTTCCGGCCCCTCCTCTATTGGGGCGGGGTTTTGGCCTTCGCGCCTCTGCTACTCGAGAAGACGCTCGAGCGGGAACTTTTTGCGCCAAAGATGGCGACTTCTGAAATTTTTCAGCCGGATACCTCCGGCGGTCACAAGGCGCACCTCTACCCAACGGCAGAGCGGTAAGATCCTGTTTGTGACGCCAAGTTGTCGCGGGCGGAGGAGGGGACGCCGCGCTCTCCCACTGCTCGGGTCCGGCTGCCGCGTCTGCTGCGGCCTGCTGCTGCTCGGTGGCTCGAGCGATGGGCCGGATCCCGGGGACTCTAGCGGCGCTCCTCGCCCGTGAGTGAAAGGGGATTTTTGGGTGTGGGGATTGGTTATTGTCCGTGACTCCACCCACGGTTGTGGTGATTTGCTGACACCACCGCTGCTCTGTATGGGGATCCCGGGAAGGATGGTATGGAGCAGCCAGTTGTTGTGTTGCCCCTCCGTGGGTAGGGGTTGGTGATCCCGGGGCCCAGTGATTAGGTGGGTGATGCAGGGCTTGGTGGGGTGCAGGGACGCGGGGGCAGCGCTGTGCCTGGCGGCACTGTGGTACTCACTCAGCCTGAGACGTTGACACAGTTTTCGGTAAAACACACGGCTGGAAAGACGGTTCCCATGGACGGCTGCACTTGCTTTCCCCAGTAGGTGACGGTGACGGTCCCTCTGTCCTGCACCTAGGTTGATGATGGTTGCGATGGGTTCCGACCGGTAACCCGCTCCCCGGCTTGGATATGGGCCGGAGGAGCCCTACTTTGTCCGCAGGCGCTGGCCCTGAGAAACTGGTGCCCTGGCGGTGGCGGTGTCTCTCCATAACGGTCGGACTGTTGCCTTCAATCGAGACTTGGTTGTTTGGAGACAGACGTCCCCTTCACTGACGGATTTGGCAAATTATGGCGACTCCTAGCCTTGCCGGGATCCGAAAGGCCCCTGCCCTGGTGCTGACTGTTCTTCGTATACTGCTCCAGACCGCCGGGCCACTACCCGTCCGCGGTCCTTCCAGCAACCTCCGAGCAGTCACCCCTGCGGACTATCACCGCCATCTGCTGACCTTGCTATCACAGTCCGGGGCACACACCCGGACCAACTTCAGGCTTTACTACTGTCACTTCAGCTTTTCTCCTTAGCTTCACTACTACTTCCTTCCATTTCACTTCACTTCCCTCACTCGACTCTACTGTTTACTCCTTCACTTCCCTAACTGTTCTGAACTGCCTGGTTCTTCCCGCCTCCAGGGCTGTGTACTCCCCGGTGGGCGGAGCCAACCGCCTGGCCCACCCCCTGGTGTGAACATCAGCCCCTGGAGGAAGGCAACAAGGATTTTTGGTAGCCTAGGTGTTCCTAACTGGGGTGTAGGGTGTGGTGGTGTGATGACCTGTGACCCCTGGCTTGCCCAGGGCGTCACAATAGCACCCGCCCATGTCGGTGGCGCGTCACAGGGTTATCGCTGCCGTAGAGAACAATATCGCTACGGCAGAGTCACATGCAATTACCTGTTCGATGACGTCGCTGTGACCGCCGAACAAGCTCTCCTTTAAGGGGGAGGTTCATTCGGCGTCACTAAGCGGCCGCCCAATAGAAGTGGAGGTGCGGAGATGAGCGGCCGTGACAATCCGCCCACCTTCTTCCTTCCTCATTGCCGGCGGCCGCAGGTACGATGTTGTTCCTCGTTCCTGCGGTGTCACAGATAGCGATGTGTGCTGCCGCAGGAATGACAAACAACATGCGTTCCAAACGAGGAACGATTTTTTAAAAATGTATACACGACGAACAATTTGACACCTTTTTGCGATCGTTACTGATCGCAAAAAGGTGTCACACACAACGACATCGCTAACGAGGCCGGATATGCGCCACCAACACCCTAACCCCGAGGATATCTCGTTAGCAATATCGTTGTGTGTAAATGGGCCTTTAGGTCTCATGTGCTCAACTGCTGAATAATCTGCAGCGATTTGACAGCACAAATCGCTGCAGAAACACTGCATAATGGATGCAGTTTTTTGTTAAAAAAAAGCCGATTTTATGCACTATGGCTGCTGCCGCCACCATAGACAGAGTGGAAGCTGCATCCAGAGCGCATGGAATAATTGACACGCTGCTTTTATGAACGCACGGATGTGGGTCAAAATTTTAGCACCCAAATCGCTGCGTTCATAAAAGCAACGTGCGCACGTCTCATGCACAAGCTACATAGATTGTGCAGGGGACGCAGGACGCATGCATTTACGCTGCAGTGCAATACGCAGCGTAAATGTATGGAATTACGCAATGTGCGCAAGAGCCCTTATCGTAGTTTTCTCTGCCGCCAGTTCTGTCAGTCACCCATGAGGAAGGAGGAGACATGCTAAAATAGTGGGCGGAACAGTGGACTGAGGTTTTTGGTCACACCAAGGGTGCACCAAGCATGCTAATTAACATCACTTTGTGCAGAATGAGGGCAAATTTTAAAAACGTTTTTTATAGGGACCATACCCTATATAAAGCTAAGTTAGGACTGAGAATTTCCTTTTTAAATTTCTTGTTTCTGTACAAAGCAGTTACCTTACAATCTTTTATCGAATACAATGCAATTTATTTTGCAGAGACAAATCAATTCTCCTTTGTTTCAGGTTGCGAACGCTGCGCTGTACACGGCTGTTGGAGGAGGGATCTTTGCTGCCGTTCTGGCCACCATAGCTGTTGTTACAAGAAGCAGAAGACAAAACCAATGAGACCACGATAAATGAGTAGACATATATTTGTGTGCCGCAATATTTTCTAAATGATTATTCTTAAAGGAGATCTTTGACAAATATTTATAATTATATAACAAATGTATCTTCTATGGAAATCCATGTCAGACTGGCAAAATTATCCTTTTGTAATGTTTTCCTGTCTGCTATTACAAAGAAGATTTTAAGAGTACAGGCTTTGCTGGACTCCTAAAATGCTCATCTTAATATTCAGATTAGGTTAGGTCTTTTCTGGCTGGTGAACCTGCTGAGTATTTCAGGAGGGGAAAGACCGTTTTATTTTTATTTTTTCCCCTAAAATACATATTACATTTTTTTTGGTTTATTTCTGAGCACTTTTTGAAAATCTTTTACCTTTTGGTGTATTTTTTCATTGTTTTGGGGCCACTTTATTTATTGCCATTTTCTAGATATTATTTTGACTCCATTCTACAATGAAGAAATTGCTGGCAAAACACTCAAAATTACACTTTTGTCTTCCAGGCATCTTTTAATATTTCCCACTGACTTCTTTTATAACATACAGAGTGTCTTCCGAGCAGAAAATACATGAAGAATGGTCCGATCACCTCTTCTATCTGCTTGGGGTCTATGGAAAAGCGGTTAAAACAAGCTCAAAAGACTAAATATATGAACAGCAATAACTTTTTTTAACAAAGAATTGCATATGTTCATTCTTTTAAGCGTTTACTTACTGATTTTCAGGTGGTTTTTCGAGCAGAATATGCTTGGAAAAGAAGTTGTGTGCTCATACCCTTATACAGCCAATCAGTAGTGGATTTTCAAAGTAAATACACCAGCCTCATCAAGTCTTAGATACCTTTTTAATAATATATACAGTTTGTCTTCTGAAACCTATTGATTTTACAGAGTAAAGGTCCTGTTACATGCAACAACGTATTAATGATATATCGCTGGGGTCACGGATTCCGTGACGCACATCCGGCATCATTAGCGACGTTGTTGCGTGTGACACCAACGAGCGACCATTAATGATGGAAAATACTCACCAAATCTTCCATCGTTGACACGTCGTTCATTTTAAAAAAAAATCGTTGATTGTTGAGGACGCAGGTTGTTCGTCGTTCCCGAGGCAGCACACATCGCTATGTGTGACACCTCGGGAACGACGAACTACAGCTTACCTGCGTCCTCCGGCAATGAGGAAGGAAGGAGGTGGGCGGGATGTTACGGCCGCTCATCTCTGCCCCTCCGCTTCTATTGGGCGGCCGCTTAGTGACGCTGCTGTGACGCCGCACGAACCGCCCCGTTAGAAAGGAGGCAGTTCGCTGGTCACAGCGACGTCGCTAGGCAGGTAAGTCCCATGGGACGGCTCCTAACGATATTTTGCGCCACAGGCAGCGATTTGCCCGTGACGCACAAACGACGGGGGTGGGTACACTCGCTAGCGATATCGCTGCGTGTAAAACCCCCTTAAGTATATGCAAACTAAGCAACCATACAAATAGACCACTAAATATTTAGAAAGCTAAGTCAGCACCTTGGTATACAACTAATCACTGGTCACCAGTCGCACACTGCATCCAGGTGAAAGACTAGCACATTCATATGGTAAAATAAATAAACAGTGAATGCCCATTCATCATAACTAGTATACATATGTACCATATACAACAATATTGGCATGTGAGGATTACATAATAAAAGCAAAAATCGTGTAAAATCTTAGGAAGAAACAAGCAGAAAACGATCAGATGCCAAATATCCAAAATTTTATTTTTATTAGTATAAATTAGAATCAAATTCCCAGTGGGGTAAGCAAAATTGCACCATACAGATGTTATTAGAAATAATCGGTCGGGACTGCGGCAGTGGTTACGATAGTGACATATAAAATCCTGCACATAAGCAACTAATCTCTGTGCCACATGACTGGTATATCATTTTAAGAACCATACCAGTACAGCCCACCACGGGTCTCCAAAGGCTCATAGTTCAATCCCATTCAGTAACTAAATGGGATAACAGGGCCTATGCCGTCAATGTGGTAAAAACATATAATTCACACTTAGATGTATAGTGTAGCACAGTGAATAACCCACATATATTTACCTGCTCATGTGCAGTAATAAAAAGCGGTCTCACAGCCGATTCCCGACACGTGTTTCGGCTTCCTATGTCCTTCGTCAGGGTTGGTACAACTTTTATATAATCTCCCCTATAGTCATACAGCATTGCAGAATATGTTGCTTCTATATCAGAAAAGAGAAATATTTAATTTATTTTTGCATTTTTTTTTTATTTATTTCTTATGTCTTTGACCCAAGGGTTACTGGAGGTTAAAATAGACTATACTTGTTCTGCAGGCCTCGAAGCAAGCTGCTTACTGACTGTTTCTTCTTTTATCTAGTGCAATAGTATATCAAGATTTGTGGATACAGCTCTTCCATCAAATATATGTATATTTTTCTATCGGGTTCCTGAGCAATTCACTCCACTGTATATAGATAAGGCTTGTGAGGTGTCAAGCAGTTTTGTTCAAAATGATGAGAAAGGTCTTTCAATCCATCAAAGCAAATTAATAGCAAAAATTCTTTATTGTGACTTCCTTCACGACCTATACCGTACTGGTCGTGTCCCTGCCTTTGATGCAGGCCCACCTGCTGAGCCTGCATCTTTCCCTGCACATTGGCTGAACTGATCAGTATGTGCCTCTGACAGTGGCGGGAAGATCTGAGATTCGCCCGCCACTGTTAACTAGTTAAATCTCGCTGTCAGTCTTTTTGGCCTACAAATACTGAGGTACAAAAAAACCTCTACAAATACTGTGTATGAACATGGAAAGGAGTCGTGCACACACTGAGCACTTGGTGAGCTTTTTTACCTCAGTATTTGTAGCCAAAACCAGGAGTGTGTGAAAAATGCAGAAGTTGTGCCTGTGTTTCTATTAGGCTATGTGCGCACGCTGCATTTTTCGGGTGCGTTTTTGGTCAGAAAACTGCATGACTTTTCTTCCCCAGCAAAGTCTATGAGTTTTAATTTTTGCTGTCCGCAGTGCTTTTTTTTTAGCTGTGTTTTTTTGAGGTGAAAAAAAAGCAACATGTCAATTCTTTTCTGCGTTTTATCACCCATGCAATGCATTGGAAAAACGCAGCACAACACAGTGACCAAAACGCAACCAAAAACGCACAAAAATGCACAGGCCTGCTTCCACTTTACTTCACCTCCTAAACTATTCTGACTACTTTTCCCGCCCCAGGCCATCCGAACTCCTCGGTGGGCGTGCCCAACTGCCTGGCTCCGCCCCCTGGTGTGTCCATCAAGCACTGAGGGGGGTGACTAGGGTTTAATTGTTTGGCTGCTGTCACCTTGTTAGGGGACTGGTGTAGTGCAGGGCCTATCTGTGACTACCTGGCCCGGCCAGGGCGTCACACAAGCACACACACTAATCCTATCTGCAAGGCCGTGTGCACACCTTGAGTATTTGGTCAGTATTTTACCTCAGTATCTGTAAGGCCACGTGCACACCTTGAGTATTTGAGTTTGTTACCACAGTATGGCTATTGGCACACCATGAATTTTTGGTGAGTTTTGTCTCAGTAGCTGTAAGGCCACGGTCACAAGTTCAATATTTGGTCGGTATTTTACCTTAGTATTTCTTAGCCAAAATCAAGATTGGAACAATTAGAAGAAAAGCATAATAGAAACCCAGGCACGATTTATGTATTTATCACCTACTCCTGGTTTTGGTTTATCAATACTGAGGTAAAAAACTCACCAAATACTCAATGTTCACACGTGGCCTTACAGATACTGAGGTAAAAAACCCCTCACCAAATACTCAGTGTGTGCACATGGTCTGCGATGCTGCATTTTAGACACAATGAAAACATGCAGCGCAAAAAAAATCACCTAAGACATATTGTGGGCACACAGACTAAGGCGGGCTTTGCACGTTGCGACATCGCAAGCCGATGCTGCGATGTCGCACGCGATAGTCCCCGCCCCCGTCGCAGGTACGATATCTTGTGATAGCTGGCGTAGCGAAAATTATCGCTATGCCAGCTTCACATGCACTCACCTGCCCTGCGACTGTCGCTCTGGCCGGCGACCCGCCTCCTTCCTAAGGGGGCGGGTCATGCGGCGTCATAGCGACGTCACATGGCAGGCGGCCAATAGAAGCGGAGGGGCGGAGGTGAGCAGGATGTAAACATCCCACCCACCTCCTTCCTTCCGTACAGTCGCCGGCGGCAGGTAAGGAGATGTTCCTCACTCCTGCGGCTTTACATACAGCGATGTGTGCTGCAGCAGGAACGAGGAACAGTATCGTACCTGTCGCGGCAGCGTAATTATGAAAAAGTTGGAGCCTGCACCGATGATACGATAACGACGCTTTTGCGCTCGTTAATCGTATCATCTATGATTTACACACAACGATGTCGAAAGTGACGCCGGATGTGCGTCACTTTCGATTTGACCCCACCAACATCGCACGTGCAATGTTGCAACGTGCAAAGCCGCGCTAAGGCCACGTGCACACCCTGAGTACTGTGTGAACTTTTTACCTCAGTATTTGTAGCCAAAACCAGCAGTGAGTGATAAATACAGAAGTGGTGCCCGTGGTTATATTATACATTTCCTCTGATTGTTCCACTCCTGGTTTTGGCTATAAATACTGAGCTAAAAAACCTCACCAAATACTCAACGTGTGAACGTGGCCCAACAGTTCGCTCACACTAGCGTATAACTCATACAAGAGCAATACCAGAAGAAAAGAGATTGCACCGAGACCCATGTTATTCAATGAGACAGTTTACAGAATTCTAGATTGGAATATAGGCTGCAGCTTGAGACCAATACAAGATACACTACAACATTATACAAAGCCGTAAACATCACTGCTTCCTATGTTTTTCTATCTGCTGTGCAATACGGTACTGTATATTACATTTTATATTATATTTTATGTAAATGCTACATTAATATTTTCAGTACTTAACTTATTAAAAAAAATATATATATATATAATGTTTATTGTGATGTATTCTCTTGTCTGTGATCCCGACATTAAAGAATTTTTTTGCAGATATAGGGTTTACATGCAGTAAAATAGCCGTTAATCACATTGGTTGATTGGAGCAGTGGCTGCAGAAAGAAAGTATAACTATTTTCTCTCTGCAGCCTCTGAGGAATTTATACAGGAACTTAATTTTCTTGCTGCTCCAACCAGACATGAATTAAATACAATTTATTTGCAGATTTCCACCATGTCTGCACGTAAATAGCATATTTGGAGATGAAAGTTTCCCTTTACCGCCTTGCTCTAGGTCATAGTTTGGTTATTCTTCTTGGCCAGGATTTTCACGGTTTCTAGTGTACAGACGCAAATAAAAAAAACAAAAAAACACCCACTTCGTTACAACTAGTACCAGGAATCCGAGAATCCAGCCAGTCTCTCTCCCTCAATCCTGTCACTGTTAATGGTGAGATGGCCGTACTTTCAAATTGGATAAAGTCTTTAAATGCCAAAGACATTTTTCAATTTTCCTTATAACATTGTTTTAAGGGTATGTGCACACGTTGCTTTTTTTTCCCGCGCGGAAAAAAACGCACCCTCTGGCAGAGGGGAGAATTGTAAACAATGCTTTTTGAGAAACAACGCATCGAAAACGCATGCGTTTTTCATGCGTTTTTCATGCGTTTTTCATGCGTTTTTTTAGGTGCGTTTTTTAAGACTTGTCAGTGATAATAAAGTTGGTTGAACACAGACCTTTGGAAAAAAAAACCTGTGATGTCATTTCCTTCTCCACATTCTGTTTGGATAAATGGGAGGGCTTGGAATGGAAGGAGCACCATTTGAATTTTGGAAAAGTTGAAATAAACTTCGCGCACCAAGCCCCTTAGGTACCTATACGTCAGAAAACCCCCACAAGTGACCCCATTTTGGAATCTGCACCCATCAAGGATTTTTATTCAGGAGTATATTAAGCATTTTGAATCCACAGCTACTTCACCCAAAATGTTGCTGTAGCAACAATATTCTCACTTTTAGGCCCGCTTCACACGTCAGTGAAAAACACTGACGTTTTTCACTGGCGTGTAAAACACGCACATGTCCCTCCGTGTGCCGTGAATCACGGCACACGTGGGTTGTCTAAGTGCAATCCGGGCTCCGTTCTCCGTGGCCCGTGATTGCACTTAGAGATTAACTCACCTGCACCCGCTCTCCATGGTGCTGATCGCTCCCGCGGTGCAGCATCCGGCCGGCGCTGACCCCCGCAGCAGCTGCTTCCGGGTCGGCTGTGTCGTGCATCATGAATATGCGCGACAATAATGAGCCGGCTCAGAAGCAGCAAGCTGCACGGGCTGCAGAGGACATAGCTAGACGCCGGGTGAGTTAAAATGTTTTTTATTTTAAAAGCACGTTTTTTTCTGGCACGTGTTTCACGGATCACACCACTGCGTGGTCCGTGGGACATCAGTGATGCCAGAAAAAAATGGACATGTCTCCGTGCGGCAATCACGCACACGCGGGTACGCCGCATGGAGACACGTGCAGTGAAAAATCACTGACGTGTGAGCAGACCCATTCATTATAATGGGTCTGCGTATGTCAGTGATCCTGGTACGTTTAAAAAAAAGCACAAACGTACCAGAATCACTGACGTGTGAAAGGGGCCTAAGGCTATGTGGCCATGATCCAGCGACACGGCGTCTAGTACAGTGTCAGCCTTCCTGCAGCTGCCCATGCCCACGATTTGGGTTCAGGCTGCTGTGGAGCTCTATGCTACCTGCAGAGAACACTCTCGTCTCCGCAGCATAAATTGACATGCTGAGGCTCGGGAAGCCACGCTACCGGTCAGTTTATGCTGCGGAGAAAAGAAGCACAGTGGGCATGGGATCTCCAAAAATCCTTCCACTGTGCTTCTACTGCACAACGCAGCGTTATGGACGCAGGGAAAACACTCAGCGCCCATAACGCTGCAAACCCTGATTGTGGACACACAGCCTAAAAAGCGTCAATGGATGAAGGGATGTCAAATATATAGAACGTCCTACCCCCGCCTGCATATTCTAAGCTGGCACCTTTAGTACCTTTCATGTGGCACTAAAGGGTGCCTAGCTTAGTATTTATCCAATAAAAAAAAAAAATAAAAAAATGAAAAAAATGGCGTGGGGTCCCCCCTATTTTTGATAGCCAGTCAGGGTAAAGCAGACAGCTGTAGCCTGCAAACCACAGCTGGCAGCTTCATCTTGGCTGGTGATCAATTTGGAGGGCTCCCCATGTTTTTTTTTTTATTTATAAATAAAGAATAAAAAAAAAAATAACGTGGGGTCCCCCCAAATTAGATCACCAGCCAAGGTGAAGCTGACAGCTGGGGTCTGGTATTCTCAGGGTGGGAAGAGCCATGGTTATTGGACTCTTCCCAGCCTAAAAATAGCAGGCCGCAGCCGCCCCAGAAGTGGCGCATCCATTAGATGCGCCAATCCTGGCGCTTCGCCCCAACTCATCCCGCGCCATGGTGCGTTGGCTAACGGGGTAATAAATGGGGTTGATACCAGATGTGTAATGTCACCTGGCATCAAGCCCAGCAATTAGTGATGTCACGGCGTCTATCAGACACCCGACATAACTAATTGACAGTAAACAAAAGCAAAAAAAGACAACAAAAAATGTTTTATTAGAAAAAACACTCCCCAAATCATTCCCTTGTTCTCCAATTTAATAAAAAAAAATGGGTCCGCAGAAATCCATATGGATGTCCCACGTCGCCTCTGGACCTTCTAGAATATGGGGGCACGTTCAGGAAACGTATCCCCCATTTTCTAGGAGGGCAGACCCTCCATTTGAGGAGAGTGGGTGCCAAAAATCTGCACCCACTCTCCCCGGGTCACAGCTGCAGAGTGCGAGCAGCCAGCACAGCTCTCTGAACACAGTGCTGGCTGTCAGCTGCTCTGCTCATGTGACTGGCCAGCGTGCACTGAAGGAGGAGGGGGCCGCGGGGGATCAGCGCTGCGACCGGACAGGTATGTATGACACCGGGGGGAATAGGGGGTGAACGGACAGGGCCTGGGGAACAGTTTTCTGTCGCATGTGTTATTGCACATGCGACAGAAATCATAGGAGCAGGGCGGCCGGTGCGCTACTGTGCGCACGGCCATGTTGGATTTTCGGGAGGGGGGTCGGGGGTCAGGGCGGGCACTTTGGCGACACCGGGGGCTTTGCCAGGAAGTGAGGTCAACAGGAAGCCTCTTGACCTCACTTCCAGGTAAATGCCTGCGTTCTGGCGTGCCGACAAAGGCCGCGGACCGCAACAAAAAAGCAGGTCCATGCGGTGTAGCTGCGTTCTGACCCCACATCATTGATTTCAATGGGGGAGAGAACGCAGCCACAACGCACAAAAGAAGTGACATGCTGCTTTTCTTTCCGCACCGATTTTTGGCATCCAAAACGCTGCGGAAAGAAACGCAGCATGTGCACTGATTTTTCAGCTTTCCCATACACTTTGCTGGGAAAGCTGAACGCATGCAATTTGCCACTGAAACGCTGCGGTTCAAAACGCAGCGTTTCCGCGGTAAAAAACGCATTAATAGTAAAAAAAAAATGACTCATATCACAGCTCTTTCTCACAGTGTCCACTAGAGGGCACTCACTAAATCTAGACCTGAACAACTCAATGTAATATTATCCATATGCAGTTAGCGCCCCTCAGTGGTGGATGCACATTTTAACCAAGCTTGTGACAAACAGGATTTCTGTACAATCATATCCTGATGCCACAGACCTCTATTGTTAGACAAACACAAAAAAAGCAAACAATAAACAGATACAGTGTATAGCTGTATACATAGCAGGGCGCACTTTTCTGTTGTGTTGCTCTCTTTTTTTCTTGCAGCATACACTATTTTACATGTTGCATGCAATTAAAGCATATGTTTCCACTGTGTGACAAAAAACGTCGACCAACGCCGTGACTATGCGAAAGAAAGTAGCATACATGGCGATTTGGAATCGGGGTGGAAGCGCATACGACTCTGGGGTTGCAGCACATACGGCTCTGGGGTCCCATACAGACCAAGGGGAGCACCTACTGCTCTGAGAGGGCCCACACAGCTCGGGAGGGGGGCCAATACAGCTCAGGAATGGGGGCACATACAGATCAGGGGGGTGGAACATACAGCTCAGATGGAGAGGGGCCCCATACAGATCAGAGGTGTGTGGAACATACAGCTAAGGAGGGGTACCCATACTCCGCTCCTCTTCGTCTGTGGGACTGGAGCACATCGCACGGTAGCTCCGCCAAGAGATGAACTTCAATGCAGGAGGAGCACGGCGCATTCAGCATTGAATGCTGTGTGCCAGTATGGATTAAAGGGCCAGCAACCACACTATCTAGGATAGTGCGGATGCCAGCACAAGCACTGCAGTCCCCGGAACCCAGCCCGGGGCCCGCAGGACTGAAGACGGTGAGTGGACCCCCCAGTTGTCCAGAGCCCCAAGGCATTTAACTGGGTATGCCAGGTGCTGATGCCAGCCCTGCTTCCTTGGCCAAAAAAACTTGCCTAACCTAAACCCCATAGGAAATCTATGGGGTATTGTCAAGAGGAAGATGAGAGACACCAGACCCAACAATGCAGACGAGCTGAAGGCTGCTATCAAACCAACCTGGGATTCCATAACACCTCAGCAGTGCCACAGGCTGATCGCCTTCATGCCACGCCGCACTGATGCAGTAATTCATGCTAAAGGAACCCCAACCAAGTATTGAGGCATTTACTGTACAGACCTTTCAGTAGGCGCCAACATTTCTGAGTTTAAAATAATTTTTTCAATTAGTCTCATGTAATATTCTAATTTTCTGAGATAATGACTTTTGGGTTTTCATGGGCTGTAAGCAACACCAATATTAACAGAAATAAACACTTGAAATGTATCCCTCTGTGTGTAATGACTCTATATAATATATAGGAATAGATCCCTCTGTGTGTAATGACTCTATATAATATACAGTGTGTCCACCCATATCCTGTCCACCGCCACTAACTTGAGAACGGCGGCAGCTATAGGCATAGAAGTGGTGTCTAGGTATAGTAAAGTAGCCATGCGCTACGCAATGAAACCACCTATTGCGCCGCCTGGTGGAAAACAACGGAGTTAGCATTTTTATCTCGAAAACGTACCGAGATAGAGAAAAAAAGTGAATTACAAAATTGTAGGGCATCATCAATTCAATACGAATCGACACCTTGCATACAGAAATACTATGATATGAAACCCATGACCCCCCCAATACATTGAATGCTGGTCACGCATATGGCACTCATTTAACTTTGATGCTCAAAGTGGCCCCCGTCAGCTGCAATGCACATCTGGACTCTGCACAGCATACTGTATCTTGCTGCACATTGTGCAATATGGTAGGTGACACGTTTGCACAAGCATCTGTGATACGTCGTCGTAGCTCCTGCAATGTTGGTGGAGGGGTCGCATACACCTGCTGTTTGATGTGACCTCACAGAAAGAAGTCCAATGGGGTCAGGTCAGGTGAGCGTGAAGGCCACTCCACACAGCCACCATACCCAATGACTTGTAGGAAGGTCTCCATGAGGTATCGCTTCACGTCCGCAGCCTTGTGAGTTTTACACGTTTTAATCATAGCATTTCTGTATGCAAGGTGTCGATTCGTATTGAATTGATGATGCCCTAGAACTTTGTAATTCCCTTTTTTTCCTCTATCTCGTTCCGGTTTCGAGATAAAAATGCTAACTCCGTTGTTTTCCACCAGGTGGTGCTATAGGTGGTTTCATTGCGTAGCGCATGGCTACTTTACTATACCTAGACACCACTTCTATGCCTATAGCTGCCGCCGTTCTCACGTTAATGGAGGTGAACAGGATATGGGTGGACACACTGTGTAGGAATAGATCACTCTGTGTGTAATAACTCTATATAATATATAGTATGTGTTTCCCTTTTTGAGATGCACTTGTATGTCCGCCCGTTTCCAGCTATTTTCACCTACAACCAATAATAAGAATATGTGACAAAGTTGTGTATAGCAGAGAAGGAGCTGAAGAATAAACCTCTGAACACATAAGGAGATAGAAAACCAAGTAGCAAGCACAAGATGGCGTGAGCAGGATCAGTATGACGATCTTCTCCACGCAAGGAACAGCTGGGGATCTGCAAGGATTGAGGGGGGGGATGAGAAGAAAGGGATTAAACAGAAAGATTATCACAAAAGGAGAGAGAATGAGAGTGACAAAGGGCAGAGACACAAAAGGAAGAATAAGGTAACGGTCAAAGTGACAGAGACCTGGCGGACACAGAGGAGACTAGTAACTGAACGATGTGGGAGGAGTGACCACCACAAACGTGGAGGAAGGCTTACAAGAAATTACAAGAAAATAGCGCAATAAGGGGAGGAAGAAGAAATATAAATTGACCACAAACTACAGGAACACTGGAACCTTTAACTCAACTCAAAGTCTACTTGAAGCAAAGCAGTCGCTTCTACGGTGAGCGCCATTTCACTTTTATTTATTTTTTTATTTCACCCCATACTTTTTGAGTAGCCCTTGTAATCCGGTGCGCCACCTGCAAGGCTTCTCCCATTTCTCCTTTTCTTCTAAGAGGAGATGCTTTGTCCTTAACCACAGATTCCAAATTAATCATTGAATGGTATCCTGGTATAATGGGGAATGGCAAAGAATATAGTGCTGCATTCTCATAGATAACAATAGAAAATATGCAAACCAAACTGTACTTTATTTGGTCAAGCTGTTGTAGTTATTATAATACCTACAAAAAAACTAGGGGTTCCACACCAAACAAAATGCAAAATAGATTGGCTTTACTTATCCTAAAATTAAAGCTCACATTAAAAATATATTATTTTGAGCAGGATATTAGTCATCATACAAACCATTTATGTGACAGTCTATGGTCACATAAAAAAAATAATAATTGATGACTATTGTTATATTAAAAAAGCTTTCATTCATATTAGTACTTAAATAGTAAAGCACTAGAGGATAGAGTTGAGTTAACTAAGCTAGATATATGCAGTATAATAGCAGCAAACATACATATTACTATAATAGTGCTAGAATGCATACAGGCCAGGATCTCCCCAACGCACGTTTCACTATCGCTTCTTCAAGGGCTCTATCAACAGCATCTGTGGAAGAAGGAACAATAAGACGCACATTGGGCAATTATGTGCTATGTCTAGTTATGTACTGCATCCAGGTCTGTATGCATCATTGCAACATTTTGATTCTAGTTTACTTAACGAAATATACTAGCACTTTCATGTTGAGGTACCAATAGGTATAATAGGTATACATGTATTGTATTTCAACACAAAAATTATAATTCACAACTATTGATATGTAACCAGAAACTGACATGTTTAGTTGCCATCATGACTAATATTTTCTTCAATATATATAATTTTTTTTGTATATGCTTTAGTGAATTTTTTGAACTATGAACAAAGCCGATGTATTTTGCATTAGGGTAGCACAGTGGCTCAGAGGTTAGAACTAGTGAGTTTCCTCCCGGTTCTCTGGATTCCTTCCACAATCCGAAGACAAACTGATAGGGAATTTATATTGTGAGTACCAATGGGGATGGTGATGATAAACTTCATAAAGTACTTTCTTCAATATATATTTTCTTGTATACGTTTTATTAATTTTTTGAACTATAAACAAAGTCGGTGTATTTTGTATTGGGGTAGCACGGTCGCTCAAAGGTTAAAATTTGCATGGGTTTCCGTATTTGCTTCCACAATCCAAAGACAAACTGATGGTGAACTTATATTGTGAAGCTCAATGGGGATAGTGATGATAAAGTACTAGGTGATATAAGCAAAGCATAATAAATATATAATAATATGTCTTTGTGGGACCCCTAAATCTTTGTAGGTATTATATACATTTTTCAGGTGACCACATTTGGATTACTTTGTTGTTTTTTCCTTGTCAGGTATGAGCTTTACTTCTTCTAGATGTTGACTTGGAGGACAAAACTGCAGAAATATTACATTAGATACAAGTGATGAAATTATAGTTCTGATAGTTTTGCCACCAGGTTAGTAAAATTGGGCGTCTCTGTCCAGCTTACCCAGGTTGTACATATATTCATTGCATGTCATATTACTTTTGCATTTTGAGCACTTCTTCATGAATAGACATTGTACAAATTAGGTTAAATTGAGGACAACCATTCCACAACAGATAAACAGTCTAAGGCTCCATTCACACGTCCGTGTCTCCGGTACGTGTTTGGTCCGTTTCCTCACGTGCCGGAGACACGGGCCAACGTAGACCCATTAAAAACAATGGGTCTGCGCACACGTGCGTGTTTTGCCATGGACTGTGTGTATCTGTGGCCGTGTGCTCCACACATAGATATGTCCGTTTTACTCCGGCATCACGGGTGTCACACAGACCGTATACAGACCGCACGGATGTGATCCATGTGACACGCACCAGAGAAAACACACGTGTCAGTGAAAAAAAAAGAATTTCTATACTCACCCTCTCCAGCGCTGCAGTCTCTGCCGCTGCTATCACTTGCTTCCGACGCCCGCTCATTATGCTCATGAATATTCACTCCACTGCGGGCCGGATGCAGCAGCAGCGGGGAATCGGCAGGACCAGAGACCGAAGATCAGCACCACGGACAGCAGTGATTGGGACAAGTGAGCAGAAAGTTCCCGTTCTCTGTGTGTTATTACGGATAACACACGGAGAACATGCGTATGCCATAAACACGGCACACGGAGGACAATACGCACCTTTGACACGTCCGTGAAAAACGTGCGTGATTTTCACGGACATGTGAAAGAAGCCTAATACTGTAGCGTTAAAGAGTTTGTCCAATGCTTTTACATTGATGGGCGATTTTTTGGATAGATCATCAATATCTGATCAACCGGTGTCTGACACCCCATACCACCACCGATCAGTTAGTCTGTCCCAGCGGTGGCAGCAGGAAATGCTCAGTTCCGATGCTGCTACCTCTTCTGATAGTGGCCTCAGCTGGATAGTACACATCCACCTCCTATTCTAATCAATAGGATACGGATGTGTAGGACCCGACTGCAGAAGACTGAGCAGCTTCAGAACTGAGCATTTCCTGCTGCCGCCGCCGGGTCCAGGAACAGCTGATCGGTGGGGGTGCGGGGTGTCGTACCCCGGCCAATCAGACATTGATGACCTATCCTAAAGATAGCCCAATGGAAAAGTAGTAGATATCCTCTTTAAAATTATTAAAAAGTTCAGAAGTGTAACCTCTAGGCACAGAGGTGTGGATGTGAATGCTACTTCAGTACTACCTACACCTGATATTCACCATCTATATATTCCCTATTGATTTTAACAACCATCATTTACATTGTAGCTCTGATGTCTATATATCTTTTTATACAAAACAGGATCAGATAGAGTACAGGCGAGAAAAAAAAAGCCTTTGGCATTGGTATTTTTCCAGAAATGTTGTGCGCATGTGGAACCATTTAGATATCCGATACTCTTGTACGTGTTCTGTGTTTTTCAACTTGCGTCCATTATAGTCTATGGGCATGTGCACGTGTCCATTTGTGATCCAATTTGCGGCTCAAACAAAAAAGACAAATAGCTTTCGGATGCCATCTGTGTGTCATCCAAATGCCATCTGTGTGTCTTCCAAGCGCCGTCTGTTTTTCACTGAGAAGTTGATAAGAGAAGGTTTAAATAACATCGACCAATGTTTTTTTTTTCCATGAGAAAAATGGATGTTGGAATGATTGATCCAAAACACTGATAAAAATAAGAAAAAAAAAAGAAAAAGTAAAGAAAAAGTCAATTACAAGGAAAAAAAAAATCCTTCAGGATAGAATTTTGATTGCCTTAAAGGGGTTGTCCACTTTGTTTTTCGCTTAAATGCATATATTTCAGGCTGAAAGTTCATTTTTTGCAATTTGGTTTAATGAAAAATTTTGCACAATTATCCATTAGTGAAAATAATTTCAACCTATTTACAAATAGGCATGCTTAGATAAGAATTTTTAATTTCAATATATTCCTTCCATATAAAGAACACGTTTTCTCATTTATCCCAGTAAATGTTTCCCCCCCCCCCCCCCCCAGATAATTGAAATGTTAGATAATTCAAGTATAATATCATGTTTTGCATATTTACGGTTTTTTTAACCAATTTTTATTGAGATTTATAAATTTAATATTCAGCACAAAACAAACACAGAACATTTACATTAAGAAAAATTAGATTGGCGGCAGTAAAAAAGCATTAAAACTTATCATTAGGATTAAATGACCCTCCAGTGGCTCCCCGAGACATATTGCATCCTGGAACGTAGTAATAAAATTGAAGATGTAAACAATCCTCAGTTGCAAGTTATACACGGGAGCCACTATAAACCCTGCGTCACCTTATCCATACAAGATTTCCTTATTAACAATACCCAGACACATTGGGTGGGTGGGGGGGTGAGGGGAGTGGAAGTATTTTTTCAGGGGTTCAATCTAAAGGGAGTATACATTGTTTTAATATTTTGTATCATATGCTTTGTCAATCCTTTGCCTATCCCATTTATCCTTTTTTAACCTTAGTTTCACTCGCTCATACATTTTACCTTTCCATTCATTTTTATATCTTTTTTTCCCCATATTTATAAAAAAACCTTTAATAAAACACTATTGGAACAAAAACATTTGCACAGATTTGTCTTCTTAGGTTCTTTATTTACTGGCACAGTCAACTTTGATGTGGTCTGTGGTCATTAATCAGCTTGAAATGATCAGTGGAGAAGCTCATGTTCGCTGGAACTTTAGTTAAAAGTTCATCTCGGGACCTGGACTTGAACCCAGGCCACATATAAGTCAATGGGGACCAAACTTTGGTGCTGTAAAATGGGTCTTCGTTAGGCCGGAGTCACACTTGCGAGTGCCTCATTGAATCACCCGTGACGGGTGATACAATAAGAGACTCATGCGAGTTACACACGAAGCACTCGCAAGTGTGACTCCGGTCTAAGGGCTAGGGGACTGCAGAAGGAAGAAAACTGTGGGTAAGAGCTATACAATTGCCCTGCAAACATATGTGGATAAAGAAATTAAAATAAAAAAGACATGGGGTCCCCCTATTTATGATTACCAGCGCAGGTAGAGCAGACAACTGTGGGCTGCAAACCTTGGCTGTGAGCTGTACCTTGCCTTATTATCAAAAATAGAGAGGACCCATGCCATTTTTTAAAATTATTCAAATAATTTATAAAAAAACAAAAATAACAAGAAAAAACAGCATGGGGGTTCTGCGTATTTTTGATAACCAGCCAAGGTAAAGCAGACAGCTGGAGGCTGGTATTATCAGGCTGGGAAGGCCCATGGTTATTTGGCCCTTCCCAGCCTAAAAATGGTAGCCCGCAACCACCCCAGAAGAGGCGCATCAACTTGCTGAGTTAGTAATGGGGGTGTCTGATAGATGCCTCTCCATTACCAACCCCTGGCCGTAATGACAGCTGTTAATTCACAGCTGACATGAACCCCAAAAGCATTACTCCAATATCACCACACCAGGCAATCTGGAAGAACCAGGCAAAGAGACAGAATTAGGGCATCTAATGGATCCTTCACTTTTGGGGCGGCTGCGGGCTGCTATTTTTAGGCTGGGAAAAATGGGCCCTCCCAGTCTGATAATACCAGCCCACAGCTGTCTGCTTTACCTTGTCTGGTTATCAAAACTAAGGGGGGACCCCATGCTGTTTTTTTTAAAATCAATTATTTGAAAAAACATTGTGTGATTCTCTCTGTTTGTGACAACCAGCCGAAGTAAAGCTAACAGCTAAGGATTGCAGCCCATAGCTGTCTGCTTTACCTGTGCTGGTTATCACAATTAGGCAGGAGGATCCCACATTATTCTTTTTTTAAAATTATGGATATTGTTTACAGCGGCGTACAGCCATCTTCTTCATGGAATAAAGTTTGTTGATTGAAAGGCTGCCGCCTTGCAATAAACTTGATCAGCATAAGAACAGCACCAGAACTCTGAACTTGGACACAGACTAAAAGAAAGCCCATGTTCGAGTTTGAACCCCAGACACCCTGTGTCAGGTACGAACCACAAACTTTACCGGTCGAGTTTGCTCATTGTTATTTACAAACTCTCTCGTCAGATATTTATGACATACCAACTGATGGGCTCTCCCTTTAAAATACTTTAGATATACCATATAACTTGTTTGTTTTCCCTCTATCTCCCTCCCCTCACCTCTATGGACAGCTCTAGCTTCATAGAGCCATAGAAGAGCGGAGATAGATGGAAAACAAGTAGGTTTGAAGGAGTATTTAAAACGTTTGGCCCGCCATGACTCATCGAGTGCCTGTATTTGGTTTGAACAGTCATCCAGTGCTGACAGAGTCCCTTTAAAGGGAACCTGTCACAACTTTTTTGGCCTATAAGCTGCGGTCACCACCACCGGGCTCTTATATATAGCATGTTAGAATGCTGTATATAAGAGCCCAGGCCAGAGGTATAACATAAAAAACACTTTATAATACTTACCTAACGGTCGTGCGGTGGGCCTAATGGGCGTCTCCGTTCTCCAGGGTCGGCGCCTCCTCTGTCGGCCATCTTCGTCCCCTTTCTGAAGCCTGGGTGCATTACGCGGCTACATCATAGACACTCGCCGGTCCTGCACAGGCGCACTACAATACTTTGATCTGCCCTTCTCAGGGCAGATCAAAGTGCGCCTGCTCAGGACCTGAATGCCGGCGAGTGTGGATGACGTCGGACCCGTCATGCACCGCGGGTAGAGAAGGAGAACAAAGATGGCCAAAAGAGGCAGCGCCGGCACCGGACAACGAAGACGCCCATAAGGCCCACCGCACGACCGTTAGGTAAGTATTATAAAGTGTTTTTTATGTTATACCCCCGGCCTGGGCTCTTATATGCAGCATGTTAGAATGCTGTATATAAGAGCCCGGTGGTGGTGGCCGCAGCTTATAGCCTAAAAAAGTGGTGACAGGTTCCCTTTAACTCATTCATATACTGTGGCAAAAAGTGACGCGGTATATGTTCTAACCAACAGTCCCCAAAATGGAAAGTCCATTTAATCTACATTTATTCTTAGAAAAATGAAGTTGATATTGTAGTGTGGGATGGAACATGGAGTAATGTGACCGCTGCCAAAGCAGCTTTACCTTTTCTCTGTAGTCAGCAGTGTGTGGATCCGGCTCTGAGCTGATCGGATGATCTGTGTGCGACTGCCTGCCAGCCCCGAATCCATTGTGTAACGTCGTCATTGTTTCCAACGAGGTTATTACTGAATTCATCCTTTGTATCTAGTCTGTCTCTGATTAATCTTGATTTTTTCTTTGCTCAAGTAGTCTTGGAAGGTCTTAAAAATTTAATTTCTTCATCTTCTGCTCCTTTATTAGCTAGGTTTTTGAAATCTGATTCTACTCTCTATACATACAAGGCATTATTCCGATTTTAGGTCACTTGGGGAAATTACAACTACTATGCTCTTTAGTAGTTGTAGAGGTTTATCATGTCTTCAGTTATTGCGGTTTAAAGACTATTGCCTCTCATTGCAGATATGTCTCGTGAACAACTGGAAGGAGTGGTCCGCACTGTTGAGGCCCTTTTAAGCGAGGCGGAGGCGCTGAGGGCACGTTGCCAAAAACAGAGCGACGACGTGAGACAACTATGCGAAGACCTCAGGAATGAGAACCGAGACCTCGTAGAACGATTTTCCCAGGCAGAACGAGACCTGGGAGAGGTGAAACGCTCGGTCAACGAATTAATGGACACCAAGGTGGCATTTGAAGCCAGGGAAAGGCAGGTGCGAAAACTGAGCAAGCAACTGTGATGAAGAACTCTAAGAGGTGGATTCTTCAAATTCTGAACGGGGCCCCAGTCTATGGGTTAGACATTGGTGAACATAGTTTAACGACCGCTTGTAAGGCTCCATCATCCCCAACAACTCAGTAAATACATCACATCTATGATGCCAGATGAAGAGCGGCTCCTCAGACACAATTTAACTTTTCTTAAATGAGATTTTATGGTTACTTGAGCCTCTTATGACAAACTTAGCTTATCAGAATAATGTAGTACTGTACAATGATATGTATCATTTGTTACACAGATAATACATAGTTTGCAAATCAGTCTTTGTAATGGGTATTAATGCACTAGGCAAAGATATGAGAAGGCATCAAATTTAAAAAAAACCCCTATAGTCATTTATTTCCTTACTTTTATTATAGGTATATTTTATATATTGCATAATAACAAAATAAGTTAACCCTTGAACATAAAATGATGTCATCTATAAGCAGACAGTTCTCATTCTTATCGAGTGAAGCCACCTGTCCTTATCTGCTATGTGCCCCTCTAAGGTCTATGATCTACTATCATTAATTCACATAGGCAGCAGAGAAACATAATTTATGATATATCTGGAAAATTCCACATCTGTCTTGTATTAAAAGGGGTTGTCCAGGTTTGGAGTGAAAGTCTACAAATCGCTTTTATGTGACTGTAGACTTCGGAATCCCGATAGTATATGGTGCGTTCGCTGCCAGGATTGTCCAG
Source organism: Anomaloglossus baeobatrachus (assembly GCF_048569485.1). Classification (NCBI taxonomy): domain Eukaryota; kingdom Metazoa; phylum Chordata; class Amphibia; order Anura; family Aromobatidae; genus Anomaloglossus; species Anomaloglossus baeobatrachus. The sequence goes on from NC_134362.1 coordinate 53,299,441, forward strand.
TATTGCCTATGAGAGCGTCATATTCAGACTAGACTTGCTTTCTCTTGCTTAGTGCCCTTCTATTGAGCGTGGGTGAGCACGTCTAGTCCTCACATGACTGCAAGTAAGCAAATTACATACTTGTGTTGCTGTACTACCCATTCTCACAGGTAATATCAGACAGTTCTGAAAGCGAGTGTACCACTCACTGTCTGGATTGTACATGAGAGTCATATTCAGATTAGACTTGCTTTCTCTCTTAGTGCCCTTCTATTGAGCGAGGGTGAGCACGTCTAGTCATTACATGACTGCAAGTATGTAAATTGTACTCTTGCGGTTACATGACTGCCCGATTTCACAGGCAATAGCAGAGACTCCTGAATGCGAATGCACCGCTCACTGTCTGGATTGTCCACTATTGCCCATGGCAGCGTCATATTCAGACTAGACCTGCTTTGTCTCTTAGTGCCCTTCTATTGAACGAGGGTGAGCACGTCTAGTCCTCACATAACAGCAATTATGCAAATTGCATTTTTGCATTCACATGAGTGCCCGATCTCACAGACAATATCAGAGAATCCTGAAAGTGAATGCACCGCTTACTGTCAGGATTCAAAAGTCAAAATTATTTCTGGAAGACACAAAGGCGCAGATGGACCAGAATAAAATAGCACAGAAGACACTCCACTGGGGGAGTTGTGAGGGTCACAACTACCATGAAAGCATGAGAGATCACCACGATCAAAAATACTCACCACATCGTTGATCGTTGACAGGTTGTTCAAATCCCAAATATCGTTGCTGGTGCAGGACGCAGGTTGTTTGTCGTTCCTGAGGCAGCATACATCGCTATGTGTGACACCCAAGGAACGACGAACAACACCGTACCTGCGTCCTCCAGCAACGAGGTGGGCATGTCTTTCCTTTGGCTGCTCTCCGCCCCTCCGCTACTATTGGCTGCCTGCCGTGTGACGTCGCTGTGACGCCGCACGAACCGCCCCCTTAGAAAAGAGGCTGTTCGCCGGCCAGAGCGACGGTCGCTAGGCAGGTAAGTATGTGTGACGGGGACTAACGATATTGTGTGCCACGGGCAGCAATTTGCCAGTGACGCACAAACGACGGGGGCGGGTGCTTTTACGAGCGACATCGCTAGCGATGTCACTGCATGTAAAGCAGCCTTTAACCTGCGCAGTAGGGCGGAGTGATTTCTTCTGTCCATGCACCAGCACAGGATAACTGCAGAGTTTCCTTCCAAACCCAGACACGCACTATTCAAAATTATGTAAAATTTTTTTAGCTTAATGTAAAGCCTGCTGTTTTCCCAAATTTGATATCGTTTTTCTTTTGTTCCTGCGCCTTTCCATTCCTGAGATATGGCTCTCTGTTTCAGAATAGAAATCAAATCTTTTTAGCCAGCTGGGAGTGTCCATCATGGGAATACCCACAGAGATGAATTGATGGCCATGCCCACTTGGATAACAAGACTAGCTTTCCATACAGGGGAAACAGAGCCATATCTCCGGAATGGAGAGGCACAAAAGGAAAACAGCGCCGAATTCAGGAGAACAGCGGCAATTACAGCAGGAATACCAATTACATATTTATGGAAAGTAACAGGTCCCTCTTTAAAGAGCAACACACTGAGAATGAGACTGCTCGAAATGTATTCATGAGGACAGGCTGTCCTATTAGCAATGTAGGGATTGAACATGACTACAATCCAAGTATGGATACTTATTTAATGCTTTCGTTAAAGTCCAATTTTTGAAGGCATAAAATGCATCTAATGATCAATGTGAACACACAAATGGCAGCTATAAAAGGTCTCCTATAGGTTATAGGTACAGATAGCGTAAAATACAAAAGACCATAAAATATAACCATGAATGTCAAGACTGTGGAGGAGAAAAGCCACTATCCAGCATGGCAAAATCCTCACTGAGTAGTAGTAACCGGCATGCAAGGGTTAAGCAGCACGGACTGTATTGTGAGGAGTACTGAGCCGATTAAGGATGATTAACTGGGAATTGGGGACAGTGCGACAAAGCGGGAAAATACTTAACTGCTTCTTAGCCGATACTCAAGTGAATATGTATCCAGAGAATGTAGGATTTCTTGCCTCTATTTATTGCATTTGACTTATCAATGTTGAAGAAGAAAAAAAATGTAATATTTTGTAGGGTTTTCTGCGCAGCATTATTAATAACGACTAGAGCCTGTAGTAAACAATTTTATTTTTTGCAATGAATGTATAATAAATGTAGTGAATTTACAGGATAACGTGTGTCGCTTTGTGTCTTTTGTCATAAACAGTCCAGAGGAACAATGGAGGAGGAGTGGAGGCGGCTGCTTTCATTGCATCCATTTCATTATGTCTTAGGCACGGTGGTTTATAGTGCAGAGGCAACAGTCTCATGATATTTGTTTTCATGTTTTTTTCTTACAATGATAAGTGGTTTGATTTAAAAAATAAAAAAAATAAATTGTAAAGAAAAGTATAGCAAGAAATTATACACAGAAATTGTCTCTGAAAGTCC